>NC_135720.1:89980554-90233629 GCF_964656455.1 Halichoerus grypus | reverse complement strand
CCTTAGTTTTTGCTTATCTTGGAAACACCTTTATCTCTCCTTCATTCTGAATGACAGCCTTGCTGGATATAGTATTCTTAGCTGCATAATTTCCCCATTAGCACGTTGAATATATCATGCCACTTTCTTCTGGCCTGCTAAGTTTCTGTGGATAGATCTGTTGCCAGCCTTGGGTCTACCCTTGTAGGTTAAGGACGTTTTGTCCCTAAAGCTGCTTTCAGAATTCTCTCTTTATCTTTGTATTTTGCAAATTTCACTATGATTATGTCTTGGTGTTGACCTGTTTTGTTGATTTTGAGGGGAGTTCTCTGTGCCTCTTGGACTTAAATGCTTATTTCGTTCCCCAGATTAGGGAAGTTCTCAGCTATAATTTGTTTAAATACTTCTGCCGCTTTTTCCTGCTCTTCTTCTGGGACTCCTACAATACAGATATTATTGTGCTTTGTGGAATCACTGAGTTCCCTAAGTCTATATTCGTGATCCAAGAGTTTTCCTTCCTTCTTTTAAGCTTCATTATTTCCCATAATTTTATCTTCTATTTCACCGATTCATTCCTCTGCTTCTTCCATCCTTGTTGTAATTCCATCCAGTTGAGGCCTGATTTGTTATAGCATCTCAGTTATAGCACTTGTTATTTTGGCATGACTAGTTTTTAGGTCTTTTATTTCTGTAGCCAGGGTTTCTCTGGTGTCTTGTATGCTTCTTTCCAGCCCAGCGAGTATTCTTATGACTGTTTTTCTAAATTCTTGTTCAGATATATTGTTTATATCTGTTTTGAGCAAATCCCTGGCTGTGATTTCTTCTTGATCTTTCTTTTGGGGAGAATTCCTCTGTCTTGTCATTATGTCTAGGTTTCTGTCTTTTACATGTTATGAAAGCTTGTTATGTTTCCTGCTCCTGAGAGTAATACTATATTAAGAAGTAGTCCCACACTATCCAGGGCCTGGTGCTTCAGGAAGTGTTTCTGGTGTATGCTGTGTGCACTCTGCTATTGCATTTTGGCTGCTCCTTCCCACAGGTCAGTCGTCTGCAGAGTTCCTTCTTGCTTGCAGTGGTGAGTGTTTGGACCCTTAACTAGGTGTGCTCTGTTTGTTAATATAAGCCTGCTAAAAAAACCCAAAAGCCAAAACAAAAAACCCAAAAAACAAAAAAACTTGATCCAAGAAAAAAGGAAAAGGAACAGAAAAGCAGATAGACAAACAAAAAACTATAAGCCTAATTCCAAAGAAAAAAGAAAAAAAAAAAGAAAATTAAAAATTAAAAAAAAAAAAAAGGAAAGCCTGGTCCTAGTTCCACCAGAACTGAAGCTGATGCTTTGGAGCACTCTATTATCAGTAGACTTGGTACATGTGGGGGCCTGAACCCTGGGGGTGGGGTTTGGCATAAGTGACTCCAGCCTCCACTGGAGGTGCTATGTTTCTCCCTGAAGTCCAACCATGCTGGTGTGTGTGTGTGTGGGGGTGGGGGAGGTAGTGAGAAGTGGAAGATGGTGTCACCTCCCCCTCGTCCCTGTGGAGGGGAACTCGTGGCCACTGCTATTCAGGAGGCCCTCATGGAAGAGTGAACAAATCTCCCCTCCTGTGTCCCAGGCTTTTGTCAGATCCCTGCCCTTAACCTGTCTGTGATTGGGCCATCAACATACTTGGCACCACAGTTCTCCTGTGTCTTATCTCTGGCCAGTGGCTGAGATTCAAAACTCCAAATCTTAAAGGACCCTGCAAGGCATGGACCCACTCCTCAACCCCAGAGGCCGCCCTCACCGTTCTGTCCCAGAAAAGCAGTCATCACCTGTGTAGGTTCCAGGAGTCTATAGTGAAGCACAGTGAAAAGCTGCAACCAGGTTATATGCCCTCCATGTGTGCCTCTGTCCCCTGCTGTTGAATGGCCATGCAATGGCACCTGGTGGGCTTTTTGTCTGTGAAGAGGCAATATACCCTCTTCCAAATGTGTTCCAGTAGGGGGAACATTCTCTTCCAGTGTGACCCAGGGGATCCCCACACCACGGTGTCTTGCACAAACCCTACACACTGCTCTCTCTCCCACTCTCTCCCTCTCTTCCTGACTTCTCTCCATGAAAAGGACTCCCTCTCCTTCACAGCACTGTAGCTTTTCTCTCCTCCAATTCACATCTCCAAACCTTGCATCTCCCATGTTCTCTCTGTCCAGTTGTGCAGATTGTTTCCTTAATCCTCAGATTGATTTCCTAGTTATTCAAAATGATTCGATGTTGATTTAGCTGCAATCGAGGGACAAGGCAAGCCCAGGGTCTCCCTACTATTCCACCATCTTAACTCCTCCCCATGACCTTGACATTTTTGAAGAATATTTTCCTCCTGTTATTTTTTTTAAAAAGATCGATTTATTTATTTGAGAAAGAGAGAGAGAGAGAGAGCATGCATGTGAGCAGGGGGAGGGGCAGAGGGAGAGGGAGAGGGAGAGAATCTCAAGCAGAATCCCCAGTGAGCAGGGAGCCTGACATGCGACTTGATTCCATGATCCTGGAGATCATGACCTGAGCTGAAACCAAGAGTCAGAGGCTCAACTGACCGAGGCACCCAGGTGCCCCCCTCCTCTGTTTTTTGAAAAGAATATTCATCATTGTGGGTTTGACTGATATTCCTTCATAATTAGATGCAGGTTATGCTTTCTTGGCTGAAATACTTCATAGATGATGATGGGTTCTTCCCAGGGTATCACATATGGAGACACATGATATCTATCTGTCCCTCATCGGTGAAGTTAATTTTGATCACCCTGGTCAAGGTGTTGACTGATTTTTTCCTACTGTATAATATTCCATTGTATAATTGTGGCTTTGTTTTTTCCTGCAATTCATATGCTGTCTGTGGGGAGATATTGTAAGACCATGTATATCTGCTATTCATCAAAACTACCCCGTAGATTTAACACTCACTGATGATTCTAGCCCAAGTAAGTCTTTACTTGGATGCAAAATGGTAATATCCAGCCCTACCAGTCTCTCCACAATTATGGCCTGGGCACTGTAGCTTCTCACCTGATCTCTAGAATTCTCACAGAGGTATGATGGTCCATTTGTTGTTGTTAACTTGGTGTCTGTTGGGGGAAGGAGAGCTTGTAGCTTCCTATTCTGCCATCTTATTAACCTACATCTCTGCTTTAAATGCATAAATTTCTCTTAAAACCTGAAGTTCTGAAATATTCCCCTCATGTATTAAAAATTTCATCACCTCCCTATCTTGGATGCAGCAACTGTGTTTTTTTTTTTAATTTTCTTTATTTTTTTAAATTTTTATTTATTTGAGAGAGAGAGGGAGAGCGAGAGAAAGAGCATGCACAAGCAAGGAGGGGGTAGAGGCAGAGGGAGAGGGAGAAGCAGACTCCCCATTGAGCAGGGAGCCTGACATGGGGATTGATCCCAGGATATTGAGATCATGACCTAAGCCAAAGGCATCACTTAACTGACTGAGCCACCCAGGTGTTTCCTTCTCTTTTTAAACACACCTCTAATCACTTTAAATTGAACAAGTCCCATTGAAGGTTGTTTTACTACCAAATGTTTCTGTTCTTAGCGGTGACCTCAAGATTCCTAAAATAGATTACTTTAATTCCCAGAACACTGTTTCTCATGATGGACTCAAAGTATAGTCTACTTAATAAACAAATAGTTCTCAATCTCCACATCATATAAGCCTATGAGGTTAAACAGATATTCCTCACTGATGCACATCTGCTGTGTTCTCAACAAATTATAGATTTAGGGCTATCCATTTTATACTTTCAATTTCATTATGTTTAATGCAAAAGATTTTGATTATTAATTTATTATTTGCCTTTAAGGTCTATGGATAAGTGCATATGACTTCAATGTAGCTTCTTACCTTGTTAGAATCTAATGGATAGAAGTAACTTTTTTTTCCATCCTTAACTATGTGAAGTCTTAAGTATTTGCCTTTCCATTTCAACTTAAGCAGCTGGACAAATTTTAGGTTAACTAAGTACGCACTTTGTTATTGTAGCAAAAATGGAAGCTAAAATCCTTTCTCTTTGTTGGATTATTACTAGAGTCTACTGGGAGTGGTGTGAATGAGCAATTGAACCTGTTGGCTAATTGCTAACAGAAGGAATGGTTAAGTATCAATTATCAAAAAAATAAAATCATCCCTTTAGGCAGACTTTCTTTGGCACCCATATGGATAATGCTGAATAACACTAATTGTTTAACTCATTTAGTTATTTGGGTGGCGATTTGGTTCTAAATGATCTTTGGAGGCCCATCAAGATGGAGTGTCACTTAAAAATTAAGTATTCTATAAAATCACAAGATTGTTTTATGATACTTAGCGACATCTGGTGATTCCTGCTATCAAAATCTAGGATGAGGTGTTCTACTCCATGTTTTTTGGAGCAGAATTTGGGGGTTTAAACTGAGGCCAAGTTAAACTTTTTAATTTTCACACGAAAACATCAGCTTTGTCACTTATAAATCTTAAAAATAAAGCATGTAAATGAAATAAAGCATGAAATAACATATAATTCAATTAATAACCAGGATACCTAGACTTTTTACAGAGATCTTAATTTTTAATTTTTTGCTTTGCCTTGACTATCAAAAACTTAGCTGACACAATTTATATCCAAAAGTAATGGTTTAAAGAAAATGTCTATGACTTTATATGACTATATCTATGACTTTATATTATGCCCTTAGCCTTTAGTGTGTGTCAGTATGAGAAATGACCATATACATAATGTCTCTTCATTTTCTAGAAAATTGTCATCAAATATATATTTTTCTGTTTAATTTCATTTTTTAAAAAAATTGGAGCTTGCTCAATATGTTTTCATTAGAGTTCAGTGCCAGGGCACAATTCTGTGTCCTTGATGTGATGACTGGTATGCTTTCTTTTATTAGAAAATAATTGAGTAGCAATCTTTGTATTTTATGTTTTGCTTTGATTTCCAGGAAATCTAAAGCTAATTTTACATTCAGTTGCATGCTGTGTTTTAGACTTAGTTTTGTCTTGTATTGCTTGGTGTGCCCTTCTTGTCCCTCTCCATACCTCCTCCTCTCTTCCTTCTTCTCTTCTCTTCCTTTTCTTTCCTTGAGAGAAGGGCATATTTTATCTTTCTACCACTATCTCGGCTACTTTTCAAATATATGTCTTTTATTACTGTGAGCTCTTCCTTATGCTACTTGGAGTGTCATTAATAATAAAGTCAGCCATTGAGTCAGGTAACTTGTGTAGGAAGATTTATGGCTGTTTCAGGAGTCCCAAAGGCTTATTTACAGAAGGTCTGGGAGATTATATTGATTATATGCATATGCAATCCATGGTTATACCTCAAATAATCATCATTCACTTCACAAATGTTAATCGAGCACCGTCTATGTGAAGTGCACACCCTCCAGCTCAGTAAGCGTCCCCTGATGACTTTTTAATCCATTGTGCCTTACATTGGTCTCTTCCTTTCTAGTCTCAGAGGTATTTTAATAATTTAGAATTTATCTGGCATAAGTTTCCTTTTCAGATGAAGAGGTTTACTCACATTTGCAAGCGCATCCTTCTGTTCTTCTGCATGATTTCCTACAGGGGCTCTCACTCTTAGGAAAGCTACCTTACCACCCCATATGAGTCTATCCAAATCTTACCTGTGCGTTGATACCTAATTTAATTCCATTGTTTTCTATTACCTATTCAGGCCTCAGTAGTGGGAAATAATGCACATGTTGTGTCATTGTTTAACAATTAAAGCAGTCAATTTCTTCCTTTTTTCTCGGAACTGTAATTTAAATTACATATTTTGATTTGATTTTCACAGACTTTTGCCTGGTCTCCACTTAAATCATTGGCTCTTTGAAAGGAGGGACAACTCTATCTGATAGTACTTTGGATCTCTTCATGTGGCTTGAGTGGTTTCTCAATAAATATATTTTTAAAATCATTTAATAATCAGCTATACTTTATAGAGAATGAGTTTCTTTAAAAAAATATTTTATTTGGTCATTTTGAAAAGTTAATATCTACTATGTTGATCATAATGGTTTGAAATATTTTTAAACATCTTTTATACAATAAAACTACTGTCTTTTCAAACTAGGCGGTTTAAAATATTTTAACTTAAGCATCTATTTAAAACTAACCCATAGGGGCACCTGGGTGGCTCAGCCGTTAAGCGTCTGCCTTCCGCTCAGGTCATGATCCCAGGACCCTGGAATCGAGCCCCGCGTCGAGCTCCTTGCCCAGCAGGAGGCCTGCTTCTCCCCTGCCTGCCGGTCCCCCCATGCTTGTGCTTCCTCTCTTTCTCTCTGGTTCTCTCTGTGTCAAATAAATAAAATCTTTAAAAAAAGATTTTAAAACTAACCCATATTTTAAAAATGAAATTGATCAAACTGTCTATGTGGACCTGGCCTGCATTTAACACAAGTGTAATCTAATACTTTTTTCTTCCTTTGTAGGAGGAGGCTGATTATGGAGTGCTTCTTGTGTACCAGGCACTGTGCCGGCCTCTTGACTTCAGTGACCGCCCAGTGTTAGGACACTCAGCCAATTCTGCCTCTCAGACCACATGGCTTTCTTGACTGTTTGCCGTGCCATATTCCTTGGTCACTAGAATAGCGTGGTACAGGAACGTTTGCTTTTTTAATTTTTCCTAACATAAATTACACAGATTTTAACAAAAGAAGAAAATGAAATAATATTTTGCAATCTTTATATCTTTCATGATCATGAAACTTGTAGTTTGCTTGTGACTTTTCAATATTGCTACTAGAAACTAGAGGGAGCCTGTTTCTTAGTTCCCCAAATTCGAAAGTAAAGTTTGTGGTTGGATCCTATCACTGTCATTCATTTCAGATTAAAAGGTGGGCAAATCTGCCTCAGGGGAAGAGGCAACCAAGTCCTGTCCACAGAAATTGACTATAAGCGGGGTGCCTGGGTGGCTCAGTTGTTAAGCGTCTGCCTTCGGCTCAGGTCATGATCCCAGGGTCCTGGGATCGAGCCCCACATCAAGCCCCACATCAGGTTCCCTGCTCCGCTGGGAAGCCTGCTTCTCCCTCTCCTACTCCCCCTGCTTGTGTTCCCTCTCTCGCTGTGTCTCTCCCTGTCAAATAAATAAATAAAATCTTAAAAAAATTTTATTAAAAAAAAAGAAATTGACTGTAAGCAAACTTTTTTTTTTCCTGCCTTCCTAAGGTGGGGGACAGGGCTTATGTTTCAACATGTGAAACATTTCAAGGGAGGAAACATTAGTAGTAGAGAGCAGCAAATTAAATGTGAGTGCTTTTTGTTCATTACTTAATGTTATCTTGAATAGAAAATAAAAAGGACTTTGTTGAAGAGAAACCTTTTATAGATGTCTGTCTCTTTAGAGGTTTTAACCTTTCCCTCACTACCTTATAAAAATTAGTAATCATTAATTCAGGACTTGACAAAGAGAATGGACCCTCCAGGGATTTTGGCCAAAAATTTCCCCCAAACAGAGATTTCGACATATTCTCTTTTCACACTTGAGCAGCCCAATGTTCAGGAAAGTTAAGTTACTTGCCTAAAGTCCAAGGTTAGGAAAAAGCAGTTGTTTCTGTTTCTTTCTACTAAGATTCACCTGCAACTTCTATTCTTTTAGACACTTGAAAAGCTTAATGTTCATATAAACCTTAGAATTGTTATATATAATTCATTTTCTCACTGAGTTTCATTTATGATTTAGCAGGTTGTATTGAGGAACCCAGAAAGAAGACTAAAGAATAAAATGTGCGTTCCTAGGAATTATAACTAGTTCCTATTTAGTTTTTACATGTATTATAAAATTGTAGAGATAGAGGATCTAGTATACATGTAACCACATCCTTACTAATCATCAAGATGGGATTGAAAGTAGGGGAAATAAAGACTAAAATTCATGTTTTTTCTATAAAGAAAGCTTGTGAATTATCTACTCTATTCTCAAATGGCTAAATGCACCTGGAAAGGAGCATGTGAAAATAAGGCAAACATTCCTGAAATTACCATCTGTAAGTGCCGTGGACCCTTTACTATCGGAAAAGCCAAAGACTGGGCAGGAAAGCACCCCATGAGTCCGGAAGGCTTGAAGAACTGAACTTCTCCATTAGCTTGAATTAATTTCAATGAAACCTCGAGCTAGGTGCACCATAAAGTATCCTTGGCATCAAGACTGTCTAAGTAGCTTGAAAATTTGCCTGTTTCATTCAAAATGCCAGCATGTGAGTAGGTTTTCTGTACCTTAGGGAATGAGAAATGAGTGGACAAAAATTGCACTAGGGATGGAAAGAATGTAAGAAAAATGGGAACATTTTCAATATTTTCCAGGCTAAAAAGTTAAAAACACACATATTATAGAATCTCATTGGGCTAAATGTCAACAATATGCAATAGTTAAAATTTAGTGGTATAAAAATATTCCAAGAAAAAAGCAATTTACCAATAATGTGGGAAAAATAAATTGAGAGATTTTATGATTCAGTAAAGGTTATATGTGTAGTTGTAAACCATAGATTCTAACAGGAAATACAGCTACAACCGAAAAAAAAAGAGCAAATGAACAAGCTTTGAGTGTATGAGAAAAGAAACTGGGCATATTGTCTGTCTCACAAAATAATTAAACCAGAGTTCTGCTAGAAATAGAATGTGTTAATGACTAAACTGGATTGCAAAATATTTACCTTAACCTGTTATTTCTTTTTAGGTTAAGATCAATAGTCCTGTGAACTGTCAAACCCAGATGCCATTGCTTGCTGACCACCCTTCTTTAGCTTCAGTTTAATTTTTAGGGCCGGTTTAGGGCCCTCCTGGTGAACATTGTGTATTCCTGTACTTCTGGAACTAGGCTCAGATTTTGAATCATTTTTGGTGGCTATGACCCTGAAAGCCATCCAATTCAAGTGGTCTCTTGATATTTTCCTTATCACAGTGCCATACCTCAGTGGAATTCCTAAGGAGTTTGGGGTGAGGCCATAGTGAGAAGAAAAGCTATGCCAATCAGGAATTCTCCTCTTTCTTAAATGGATTTTTCTTCCTGTCAGCTGTAGGTAAAAATGTTTCAAGGGACTTGAAAATCACTTCTCCCCATCAGTCAGACATCTTAAGAGTAAGGGATAGACAAAGTCAAATTTCACCACTTAAATTGTAACTCTAGGATAGAGAATCTCCTCCTGCCACTCTCTTCTCAGATACATACATGCACTTTGAAACATTTCAGACTACTTAAAATACCGGGACAAGGGCATTTTATCAACCAGTTCTGCATGCCATAGGCTGCACAGATTTCCACCCATTTCATGTGACTGGTAGTTTTCATATTTTGATTGTGAAATATAAACAATACAGTGTCCTGGGAAACTCACTGGATTGGTGGTGTGAAGGCTTAAATTCTCAGTCCCACTAACGCAGAGTTTGACCTCTTTCAAAGTAGAAGAGTTGGGATTAAGTGATTTTTAAGATTCTTTTCAATCCTAGCCATTGATGACTCATTTAAATACCAAGCTTAGTTCTGAAGTTATTTGAATTTTAATGATTATACTGCCCCTTTTTTAGGTTTTCCTAGATAACTGGAGTATGATGGTTGTTGATAAATATGTTACCTCTACATCATTAGTTCCTATGCTATATTTAGTTATGGAATGGCTATTATAAAAGGGACTGCTAAGATCTAGAAATAGAGTGTTAGTGAACTCATAGATTATCTACCGTGTTTATATTTATTAACTAATTATTACACAACTACTAATAATTGGATTGAGAGTCCAGAGACTCTCAATCCAATTGAGATTCTGAGACTTTTGGTACATTATTTAATTTCTCTGAGCATTAGTCTCCTCATTTATAAACTGATACTGTTGGACTAGAAGATGATTGGTAATGTCCTGTGGTTCTACACTGCTGGAACTCCCTATACCAAGATGTATATTTAGTTCATAATATAGCTGAATTATTTTTTTAAGAGTGTTGGTCTGAGTTTGGGATCTTGAGAACAAGAGGAGAAAATAATACTCTGTATTTTATAGCACTTTATACTTAATAAAGAACTTAATATACATTACCTTCTATGACTTTTGTAAGGTAGGGAAAATAATACTTATTATATCAGTGAGGGTCCTAGCAGTGAACAGATGGTATGCTCACAGAGGGTACTTTGAAGATAAGGGAATGAAAAGATCATTTACAAAGATGTGGGCAGGGTTTAGGGAAACTACAAGAGACAGGGTGTTGCCCTGGGGTTCGTCTCAATGGGGAGCTGTTTCCACTCCTTGGCCTAACGTTGGGGTAGGTGAGGATCTCCCAACAGAAACTGTGTCCTTGGGTAAAGGTAAATTTTGGCGACCTAGTGGCAAGGAATCTAGGGAAATAAATACTCTGTCTTGCTCTCCTGTCCTCTGATCGCCTGTTGCTGACTTCCTTGGCTAAACTCAACTGAAGGCAGACTGAGGGGGAGCCCCTTGCTGCAATCCCCTGAGAGGGCCTCAGGAGGAGTGACAGTAGAACCAGGAAGGGGGGGGCAGATGGAAAATAGGTGACACACTTACGATTGCCACTTTACAGATAATGAGTTATCTCATTACTGAGAGAGTTAAAGGACACAGCAGAAACGAAATCATTAGTTACTAGAAGCATCAGGATGCAAGTTTTCTGCTTCTTAGACTCCTGTTTACAGTCTTCACAGGCTTTTTATTTTGTTAGCATGAAATTAAAATTCTTTACCGTGTTTTCCAAGATTCTATATGATCTGCCTTCTGCTTGCCTTTCCAAATTCATCTTATAATACAATCTCCCATTCTGGGAATACTGGCTGCCTTTCTCTCCCTCAAATATGTAATATTATTTTCCTGTTGCCAGGTTTAGCCTCTGCCTAGAGTACTTGTCCCACATGCCTTCACACCTGGCTAATTCTCACTAGATGTCAGCTCAAATGTCCCTACTTACAGAGTCCTTTCCTGACCGTCCCAACTAAAATGTACTCTTCCAGTGAGTTTTTATTTCCTCTTTATTTCCTTTCTGGCATTAACTCAATCTGTATTTTTCCTCACTGATTTGTGGATATGGTGTTTGCCGGCCTCCTCCTACGAAGGCAGGGCAGCTGTCTGTCTTCTTAAGGGACTATTCCCAGCACTTGGTCTGGAAATAGTAAACAATCTTAATACATTAGTGAATAATCCATACTACAAGCACAACTCCAAGGAAGGGAGAAAAGAACAAAGGTTACCAGTGCTTGACTGTATTTTGAGGCAAGTGACACCCTTTCACCATCCTTCCCCTCTCCAGCATCATCAGGTTTGCCATCAATTGCATCTTGTTCTTGTCATTCAGAAATTATAAACATGAGTTTTGATTCTTATTGGGGGTGGGGCTTATTTACAATAAAGATGGTCAAAAACTAGGTAAGTGTGAAAGCTGTTAAGTCAGGGGTTCCATGTACAAATTAATTTTCCTTCTAAGACTTAAGGTTTCTTGGAATGGGGAGGTAGGAAGGAGGAAGGGAAAAGAGGACTTATTAGTTAGGCATTCGTGAGTTTAAGGATGCTGGTACTGAATTCATTGATAATTTTTCCACCAGGTTATAAGTATAATAAAAGTGAATTGAACCCCAGGCATTTCTTCTACATTCTAGGTGCCCATAACTGAGTAGAAATTATGAAGCATCATCGACAGTACTGGTTATGACGCAACTGGGAACAAGCTGTCTGGGAATAAGAAAAATGCAACTACTAGCAAGACACAGGAATGCCCTGAGGCCTGGTTTCAGAGGCCTGGGTGCTATCTGCTCTTTATTTTGTTTTTTAAATTAACTTTTAGTACCATAGCTACTCTGTTGGAAAATTGCAAAGTCAACGGGTCAATGGAGATTTAAAAAAACAGACTTAAAATTAGACTTAAAGTTTCTCCTTGTCATTTTGGATCAAACTTTCTTCATTATTTCTACTTCACCACAAACATGGTTTATAGTTCTTAAAATCAACTTTAGTATAAAAATTACTATAGAAAACAACTTTCATTTGGGAATCTAAAACCTATAGTCCCATCCCCCACATAATAGTTTATCCTGTCAAAACAACAGCATCTAAGATATGATTTTTTTATGACTTATTTTTTATAATGAACCAAACTCATTTTATAGCACAGCAGGGTATATAATTAGTTAAGTTTTGTTCAGAATTCTATGAGGATGACACAAGTTTTCTGGCAGCTTTTATCATACTTTGTAGACTCTCTATGAAATAATTTTATTGCTGTCACTATTTCTATCTATCATCTATCTATCTATCTATCTATCTATCTATCTATCTATCTATCTATCCATCATCTCTATCTGCCATCTCCCTATAATCTATTTATATACATAGCAATATCATTTATTTATACACACACACACCCCCAAACAAACTTTGGGTTAATCCCCCAGGTTTTCATCATTTGAGCTATTAAGCTTCAAAAATCTAGCTTGCCCTATTGTTAGTCACTATTCCTTATGTTAAAATGTCCTATTATTTCTTTCAGTTTCTAATAGCTATCTTTCTTTTGGGGAGTAATAGAGGTACACTATCTTGGTAAAATTTTGAGTACTTTGCTGTTCACTATAGTCAAGAACTATTTCTTGAAAACTATTATAATCAGTTTTTATTATTTTAGAGCCAGTAAGTTGAAGTGTATATACCAAATGTATGTATGTATGTATATATATATAATTTTTTTTTTTCTCTGCACTATATGGTGGGTGATAGAGATTCAACAACAATAAAAACAGGCACAGTCACTGTCCTCAGTTCTCTGACAGAGAACCCAGGAAGGCTTCCCTAAAGAAGTAAGGTCTGAGTTGAAACCTGAAGGATAAATAAGTGTTAGCTGAGTGTGGAGGGGAACATGAGAACATTTTAGGCAGAGGAAAGGGTATGACAAAAATCCCTATTCCAGGATGGAGTGTGGCATATTCCAGGAACTAAGAACTGCCATTTTTTAAAGATCAAGATCTGTCTCTAATGTCATTATGAAAAAGACTGATTTCCATAATAAGCCAGACACAAAACTCCATCTCATTATTTCATAGTCACACCTTATGACATGATTAAAATTTCTGTCATGAAATCACTAGTATTTTAAACCTCCAATGTCTTCCATTTATCTACACTTTTGACTTCTGGAGGAGAGTTAAACACACATAGAGTCAAAGAATATAGGATAAAAAATGTTTGCATTAGTGTATTTGATAAAGTGATCTGAGAGAGATTAAGTTTGTTCTTACCACACATATGAATATGATATTACAATAAGCCCCGCATATTATGCAAAGGTGTATCTAACCCAGTTGGTGATTGGCTCCTGTACGCCTTCTACACCAGCCTCTGTTCCTACATAGGAGAAGTGGAGGCTCAAGCTTTATCTTCCAGGTGGAGGGTGAGGTGGGAGAGAGTAACAGTGGATTATCCAGGCTCAGGAAGCCAGGAGATAGCAGGTGAAACTCCATGACCCCCTATTTTCTGGCTTGATCTCTTGAGATTCCTTAACCGCGAGTTACGTGGATTCCCTGCCACACTGTTCTGAAGTCCCAGCCAGCCCCAAGACCTAACATCATCCTTACTGATACTCAATCTGGAAAGGACAGAAGCCAGCAGGTGGCAGCAAGCTGAAGCAGGAGCAGGACCCACTTGGATTGTGCCACTGGACGCTGACAGGCTGGGCAGGTTCACTCAGGCCATTCCGTTCGCCTTAGAGTAACACAACGGTGCCTGTTACACAGCTGAATTTTTAGGAGTCTGAGCATGGTGTTATGGAGGTCTTCTTTTATACGAATTTTACTGTGATATTTAGAACTACACTAAATATGACAAAATGAAATATGAAGCATTGATTTTTGGAAGATGCAGAACTTGAGACCTTCAACAGCATATGCTTTCCTGATTTTCTCCATAGACTCATTTTACAATGTCCCCATTTAGACCTTGTGTTTGTGGTCACTGTTCACCTTAGGGGTTCTCTTGCCTCAGGGGTTCCTAGAGCTTTAGCAGAGGATTGTGGTGTGATTGAGGAGATTTGAAGATGGCAGTGTTTTATTAACCCTCTCATCAATCTTGCCTATAAGGGCAGGAATAGGGGAAGGTGGTCAGGGAAGTTATAGGACGAGATGAAAGCTTGAAATGTAGCATGAGTTCTTGCTTGCAATTTGGGGATGATAGGCGGTAGAGAACCACACTCCTTCTCCTGCCAGTGTTAGCTGAGTGGTAGTCCATGAAGACGAATTTATGCTATTAGGCTACAAGGAGCACAGCAGAGGAATGACTTTGGTTCATCTCTATTTATGATGGCTAGCACAATACTGCCCTATTCCTCCCACCCCCTCCCACCCTGTAGTGTGCTTGTAATGTGGAGGAAATCCAGATCTTATGCAAGTTCAGGATTATTATATATTTTTCATTTTACTTTTCCAAAAGAAAACTGACTTAGTTAATTTGTGAATAATCAAGGCTTGAACTTCTGCCTGACCTTGTTCACAGTAGACTCCAGTGGTTCCCAGGGGACAGTAACAGGTGTATCCATGAGGCAGAGCAGCACAAGTTGCCCCTTCGCTACAGTGCTGTGGAGGCTCATGTGCAGGGTTGCAGGGGGAAACGGTCTCCGTGCAGAATTCTCCTTTCCACCCGGTGGTACAGTCACAGCTGCGGGTTGAGAAAGAGGGTCCCATGGTTTGAACACTTGAGCAGATATGGATATATACACTTGCTGATGGTAACTTGGCAGTTTTGACTGAGGTTCCAAGATAGAAAAGATTTTGTACATCAAAGCGAATTGTGAGTCAAACTACCAAGAGCCAAACTGTCAAAGGAAAGAGCTAATAACTGATTATAGGACTACTGGACTCCACATAAAAAATTAAAAAAGGTTTAGCACATGGAAACTGGAGACTTTAGAGAATCATTTCTTTGGAAAAAACAGCATTGTAAGTCCCTCTCCCTGCCTGACATCACCACTAAGGGAGAGGCTATGAGCAGAGTCGCTGCCTCCTAAACTTGAGCCTAGAGAAAAGAAATTCGGCTTGCTATACGTTCCCTCACTTTGGTGAACACATAGGTCCAGCTCCTGGGGCTGCAAAAGGAACTGTGAACCCCTCCAGAGGGGAGGCAAATGGCAGTGAATCCCAGGGATGGGTTGTGGCACTCTGAGTTAGGATCAGCTTGGAGACATACCAAAGGGATTTGCCCAGAGGGTATCCTGGTAGCTTAAGAGACCTCCGCAGTGAGAGCCAGTTAGTATATACCTGGGGCAGAATCTGAGAGATAAAGGGGACATCCCATTTTGAAGCAGACTGTGTCTGGATTTAGAGAGTGATATTGGGGAGACCCCAATAGGAGAGTGAAGGACCCATTAAATGTAGAGATGCCAGATAAAATGTAAGGCATCTAACTAAGTTTGAATGTCAGATAGACAATGAATAATTTTTCAGTATGTCACATGCAATGTTTGAACTTCAGATAAACAACATTTGAGATATACTAAAAATTATTTGTTGTCTATCTGTTATTCAAGTTTATCTGGATGTCCTGTATTTCCACCCCTAAATCTGGCAACCCTATATACCAAGGGCACATGAGAGAAAGGGTTACTTTTCATCCCTGCCAGGCCCAGGGAACACTAAACCATCAGACAATGGTGCAAATCAAGAAGTCCATTCCAGGATGTGGTGTGTGGCAGAGTCAGAAACCACCAGACTGGGAAAAGACAGCAGTAACAGATCACACCTCTTTCGGAGACCTTTCGTTCACGTGGTAAGCCCTGGCTGAGTTTAGGCCAACAGTCATGCAAAGTGAAGTGTTGTTAGTATTTTGAAGTGGACCCTTTGAATTAATGAATTGAGAGTGTATTTGCAAATTAAAGTGTCTATTAGTTAAGTTGGAGCAGAAAATTCAACGGACCTCCCATGTTTTAAATCCAGGTCCAAGAAAAGGATGACTCCTAAGCAGGTTTAAAAAGACAGTGAGAAACAAAAGTAAATTTACTTTATGAATATATCCATGAGTCCAGGGTCAAACTGACTTGTCCTCAGTTCACTACAGTGGTTTTTACTTAATGGCAAACTATAGATACAGACGATGTTAAAGTGCTGCTGGGGTTGTTGAAAGCACCACCAATAGTATAACTCCTAAAGTGAGCAAGTCTTAGGCTGGAAAAATCCTCACAGATTCTGAGGATTAAAGGCAGCTCATGCAGTCCGCACTATGTGGATCAACCAGTACATGACAATACATGTCAATATCAGCATATGGCAGATTATATGCCACGTGGAGGGGGAAGTAAGGACAAAGGAGACTCTTTCTACAAACATTATTGACAACCCTTACCATTTCATAGAAACAATAGCTAAGACCTTCATAAAATTGGGACTAAACCAAAAGAAGAAAATCAAAATCACTTGTAACTTCTGATCATGGTGAGGCTGACATTTTTTTAGCACTTGGCATGTATCTTTCCACAACTTCCTCTAAGCAAATTTTAACATTAAAAATACTGAGAAAAGGGGCGCCTGGGTGGCTCAGTCATTAAGCGTCTTCCTTTGGCTCGGGTCTTGGGATCCCAGGGTCCTGGCATTGAGCCCCGCAACCGGCTCCCTTCTTAGCAGGAAGCCTGCTTCTCCCTCTCCCGCTCCCCCTGATTGTGTTCCCTCTCTCACTGTGTCTCTCTCTGTCAATAAAATCTTTAAAAATAAATAGATAGATAGATAGATAAATAAATAAATAAATAAATAAATAAATAAAATCAATCTTTACAAAAAATCCTGAGAAAATCGGATATTTACACGTAAAAGAATGAAACTAGACTCCTATTTTAACCACTTAAAAAAATTAACTTGAAACAGATTAAAGAATTAAATGTAAGACCTGAAACTGTAAAACTCCTAGAAGAAAACAGAGTTTTTAGTTTTCCTTTTCTTAAAACATTATATAAATGTAGTGATATTACTGCCTTTCATTCAGGATTACATTTTTGGGATTCACCCTTGCTGATGCATGTAGCCGCTGCATTAACTATCAATACCCTATACCTGATGAACAGAAGTTCATATCTTTTGTGTAGTTGAAATTTCAATGTTTTCTTTATGGTTTGCATTTTTTAATGACTTATTTAAGAAAGCTTTCCCTATTTCGAGGTCAGAAAGTTATTATCTTATGATGTCTTCTCAGACTACTATAGTTTTTTTCCTTTTACATTTAAGTCTTAATACATCTGAAATTATTTTTTGTGTTTGATGTGGGGTTAGAGATTCAATTACATATGGATGACCAATAGTTTTAGCTTTCTTCACTGAAGAGTTCACCCTTTTCCACTCATGAGCCCTGTCCACGTGTGGACTGTCCTGTGCCTCTCTATCCTGTTCCATCCGTCTGTCTGTATAACCTTGCGCCAATACCAACTGTCTTA
Source organism: Halichoerus grypus (assembly GCF_964656455.1). Lineage (NCBI taxonomy): Eukaryota > Metazoa > Chordata > Mammalia > Carnivora > Phocidae > Halichoerus > Halichoerus grypus. Next base: position 90,216,227 of record NC_135720.1, on the reverse strand, counting down.
ATTTCTCCTGCTTTTCTAATAGGTCTTGGTAACTAGAATGGCAAGTTCTGCTATCTTGTTTTCTGTTCAGGAGTGTCTTGTCTATTCTTAGCTCTTTGCTCTTGTACATCTTTCCCTTCAAACTAATCCCAAGTTCAAAATAAGCAAATTTCCTTGCTTTCTCCTTGTTTAAAACAAGGTTCATTTTTCTTTTGTTCTTTGACAGTGTGGCTCTTAGGAGTCACAGACCTGTAAGGAGTCCACTATTTGATCCCCTACCTCAGGCAGTCCTTAGTCTTTAAAGCAGGTCCACTGTCACCTGTGCAGCCCTCAAAGGGTAAGTTCATACACGCTTCACATTTTAGCAGGAACTCAGGGCAAAAGCCAACTTTGATGCTTACTTTCTAGAGTCTTGCTTTTGTTTCATTTGAAATCTATAGATGTGTTGTTTTCACTTCAGGTAACAGTGTTCTGAATGTGTACACCTTATATTTTATTCGGATTTCAACATTTTCCTTTGGGAGGGTCACTCAAGATGTATAATACCCCATAGTTCCACAAACAGAACTCCTTATTCCATATTCATTAACTTCTCTTCCACAACCTCACATTCAGTGGTTAAATGTTATTTCACTGAATTGAAATCAATTCAGTGGTAAGATATGTTTTATTCTTTTTATTTTTTTAAATTTATTTATTTGACAGAGACAGACAGCGAGAGAGGGAACACAAGAAGGGGGAGCAGAAGAAGGAGAAGCAGGCTTCCCACAGAGCAAGGAGCCTGAGGTGGGGCTCGATCTCAGGACCCTGGGATCATGACCTGAGCAGAAGGCAGACGCTTAACTGTCTGAGCCACCCAGGAGCCCCAGATATGCTTTATTCTTATAGTCACTTGTGAGATATTATGTTTTTAATTTTTTACGGTCTACAAACAACAGTGATAAAACTCTTATAGTTAAATCTTTATGCACATCTTGATCATTTCTTTTGGATAAATTTAAATATCATCATGACTTCTAGGTTTTGGACACATATTCCAACCTCTCCTCCATAATAATTCTACCAGTTTATATTCCCATCATCAGTGAATGAGAATGCTCCTAAAATAATAGAAGTGTATATACTCAAAAATACGAACTATTTTATAGGCTTTTTGTTCTTTATTGACCTAATAATTATTTCTTCAAATAAAATGACTTAGTGTTTGCCTATACATATTTACCAAGAACATATTCATTTCAAGCTCCTATATTTTCCTATATTATTTGGCAGTCTAATCACACTTATGCTTCAACAAAATTCATTTTATCAACTTAAAAAAATTTTTTTTAGTATTTACTATGTGCACAGCACTGTCATAGGTCATAAAGGATGGGCAGAAGATGTGTAAGGAGTGAGCTCTGGCCTCGGCGGAGGTGAGGTATGCCGGAGCAAAGCACCATGGGCTGCGTATGCTAAGGAACCAAGTGAGTGGCACAGAGAAATGCTGCTAGATCCAGCATGGGAATAACTCAGGGAGCAAAATTAACACTACCGCCACATGTTCACCAATGTACTGTGAGACTTGGTGCTGGGGGGAGTTCAAAACAAAAATTCTTGTCTATTTGGAAGTTATAGATAGAGGCCTGGGCACATACATAAAACGGTAAAAAAGCAAATCACAGTTTCTGAGGATATTGCCATTTCATCAAATAGAGTGTTCAGCAGAGTTCTGATGAAAGAAAATTTATATGATTATTGTATCTAAGTCAATATTTGTGCAAAAAAAAGTTTGAAAAGTTGCATCAGTTCTCCAGAATGGAGAGAAACAAAATACAGACTTAATCTGCTACAAAATTACACATTGATTTGAGTTATTGTTTGAAGAGCACAAAGAGCATGAAATATGTAAAGACTTTTTCTACAAAAATAGACTGCCTTCTGGCTCACAGTCCTCTCCTGCGGCCTCCCCAGGGATGGCCCCTATGCTTGGTGGCCTGCACAGGGATGCCTCATGTGGGGGCGCTGCTGTCCTCCCATGGGGACCCGGGCCAGCACAGGCATTCTGCTGTGTGCAACCTTCTAAATGTACCTATGGACCTTCAGATTTGAAAAACGGCTTTGGCTGGATGGTTTCAGATATATGTTTCAAGTGGCGTTTTGTACAATGGGGTTTAGAATTCAGGAATTTAGAGTGTGTGCAGAGCTTCCTGGGCTAGCACAAGATGCTTTTCCAACTGCATTCTGACATAGGGAAGGCATGACAGGCATTATATGCCTTTTTGGTTGTTTTCCTGTAAATGTTATTTTTTCTTTTTTAAATTTGCTTTTCTCCTTCTGTTCAAATTGACAGATTTCCTGTTTAATAAATTCTAAAATAAAAAACTCAAACCAAACTAGACTATCTTACCAATTTCATAAAAGAAATAAAGTATAAGAATTTTTATATAAAAACAAAACTCTATATTGTTACTTTTTTATGATGATTGCGCCATCTAGTGGGTCATTATTATCAACTTAAAGCTAAGAACAAAATCTCATTGTTTTATAGACAGACATAACAATGGTAAAATATTTATTTTTATATTAAATACAGCTTAAATCACACTAAGCATAATATAATACAGATGTTATAAACTTATTTGAAAAATAAATCTTAAATAAAAAAATGCTCATAGGGTGCTCAGAATTTTTAGGTCTGAAGCAATTAGCTTTACGTTTGAAGATTTAAAAAATTATATTCAAATACCATATACTACTTTGTTACATTATACTTTAAGAGATATTTTCACCATAATGATTTTATGCAAGATCAATTTTTTCTTTTTGTTCCTTCCCTGGCTTTTTAAACACCCTGTGAAAAGTAAATAATAAAAAGTCTCAAATCTTTATTCTTTATTCTCACTTTGGATGACAATATTTTTCTAAGCCTTGAAATTAATTCATTAACATTTCTTCCTTTAACCACATATTTACTACTTTCCTTGAGGAAAAACAGGTTTTGGAGAGGTATGTGTGTGAGGTGGGGTGTCCACAGCGTGGAAAAAGCAGAAAAAAACCCAGAGAGAGGTAGATATTCATTCATTTAAAGAATGTTTGTTACTATTTTTTTTTTTTACAAGCTAAGTGTCTGCCACTGTGCTTAGCACTGAGCATTCCACAACACATAAGGCCCCATTCTTGGCCTCATGGACTTGCTCTTTCTGAGAAGGTCAGATCAGTTAGCAGACAATTTAAATATTTTATTTATTTATTTTGACACAGAGAGAGAGAGCGTGAGCACAAGCAGGGGGAGTGGGGGAGGGAGAAGCAGGCTTCCCGCCGAGCAGGGAGCCCGATGTGGGACTCGATCCCAGGACCCTGGGATCATGACCTGAGCCGAAGGCAGACACCTAACCATCTGAGCCACCCAGGCGCCGCATAAGCAGACAATTTAAATACAATGTGACAAGTGCTAAGATGAATACTATGAGAACCCATGGGAAGGACACCTAAGCAACTTTAGTGAGTTCAGGGAAGGCTTCTGAAGTGAGATTTGCCTACATGAATGAGTGCCTCGAGAGGGAACGGCAGTAGAAGATTAGGCTGGAAAAGGAGCTTTGAGCTCAAGGGCTTTGAATAACAGGCTGAGATAGTTCAACTTGTTTTTTTAAGATTTTTTTTTTTTAATTTTTAAGTAATCTCTATATCCAGTGTGGGGCTCGAACTCACAACCCTAAGATCAAGAGCTGCATGCTCTACTGACAGAGCCAGCGGGTGCCCCAAGATAGTTTAACTTTTAAGTGACAGACGTGGGGAATGACATGACTGATGAGGCATATTTTAAAAATATTAATTTGGTATGTATAGGATGACCCTATGGTGTAACTATGAACTCTCTAGTGATGTAAGTTTAACCTTAGTGGGATCTTACTATTTTTTTTTTTAAGATTTTATTTATTCATTTAGAGAGAGAGAGAGAGCAGGGGGAAGGGGGCGACAGAGAATCCCAAGCAGACTCCCTGCTGAGCGTGGAGCCCGACATAGGGCTCAGTTCCTCAATCCTGAGGTAATGAACTGAGATGAAACCAAGAGCCAGACACCTGACTGACGGAGCCACACGGGCGCCCCCGATCTTACTATATTTTTATCATTAGATGAGATTGGGCTCGTTCAGGGTGGTATGGCCGTAGACTATTTTTACCATTAGAACAGGGGCTGGCAAACTTTGGCAGCATACAGTTTGCTTTGTGGCCATACAGATACTGTTGCAACAAGTCTGCCAACTGTTGAAAGCAGCCACAGACAATCCACAAGGGCATGGACATGGCTGTATCCCAATAAAACTTTATCCACAAAACCAGGTGATGGATCAGATTTGGCCCATAGGCCACAGTGTGCTGATCCCTGCACTAGATCCTTAATTGCATGGGGGCGGAGATCAGGTCTGTTTTGCTCTCTTTCGTAGTCCCAGGTCCTAAACCAGTTCCTGGCATACAGTAATTTTTCATTGAACATCTGGGGAATAAATAAATCAGTAAATGAATGAGTCATGGCTGGGGCACAAGGAAGTGGATGGATACAGAGGCCTGGACAGGGAAATGGCTTTGAGGGTGGAGAGGTGGAAGCAGATGTGACAAACATCTGGTAAACGTTGGTCTGAAAGATGGAAGATTATAGTAATGGCAAACATTTACCGAGGCTTACCATGTTCCAGGCATTCTTAGCACTTTAAATGTATTAATTCATTTAATCCTCCTTACGATCCTATTAGGAGGATACTATTATCATCCTCATTTTGCAGAGGGGGAACCTCAGGAACAGAGAAGTTAAGCATATTGCGTGGCGATTTGTGGCTGAGGGAGTCCATGCATTTAACTGCTGTTCTGTGTCTCTCAATCTATGGAAATCTTTGGGGTTTCAAAATTAAATGACTGAAAGGATATGGTGCCATTACTGGGGACAGGGACATCTGGCGAATATAGTTTAATGGAAACATATAAAAATCTTTTAGCTACACTGAGTTGGAGGTGACAGCAGGTGATAAAAGGGCTTTTTTCCTTTAAGTATCTAGTGACATGGCTCTTCAACTTGATGAGAAGCGGGGACCTAAGATTTGTGATAAAGTAGAACAGCAGACAAGTGGTTGAAGCATCTCTTATATAAGCTAAGAATAGTCCAACGATCCTGGGGAATCACTGATATTATACATAGAACTGTTCTCTCAGGTCCATTCCAAAAATGTTAGCTATCTTCAGTTGTTAACACATAAATAATAGTTTGTGGGTTCTGCCTCTAAACACGGAGACATGAGAACACAGAAGAAAGCGTTAGGCACTTTAGAAATATAGGTAACAGCTGGTCACAGTGGCAATCGAGAGTTGAGTCTTGGAGTATTTTACTAAGATAGTTAATTATTTTACATCTGTGCATTTAGAATGAAACTGATTTAAATTTCTAAATTGCAGATAAACTGGGTTTTATTGCCAATTTTATAGCTCAGAAACATCTATGGATTAATTTTTTCTTGTTACAATAGATATTCAACACGATGAATTTAATTTTCTTGTAATTAGGCAATTCTAAGACTTCTGAAATTTAGGATGAACATTGATATATAAAAGTTAACTGAAAATGAGATGATGGAAGATTTAATATTCTGTGTTTGAATATCACTTAAACATCATTCATTTGCTTACTAAATATTCACCAAAGGAGAAATATGGTGCACCACTCCCCATTGTTACCAGGGTGAATACGAAGCAGAAAACATGGTTTTGCTTCCCAAGGGCTTTATGATAATTTATTTACAACAAATTATTTGTTTGAAATATATATGATATATGTAAAATATACTATTCAAAGTTTATTAGGGCCTCACTTTAGCGCCAGGCACCATGTTAAGTACTTTGTAGCTAGTAACTCATTTAATACCCATATTAACCCTCTGAGGTAAATGCAATTATTAGTTTTCAGTGTGGAGTTAAAAAACAGAGAAATATAACCCCTGCCTAAGCTACTTTTTCAGCTTAGCACATAGATTCTTATTGCTTTGCATAAGAGAGATTCTTTTATATATGTTGAGGCTAATGAGGGCAAATTATTAGAATCATCATTGTGAGATGAGAGCAGAAAGAAAAAGCTCTTGGAGGGGGGCGTCTGGCTGGCTCAGTCGGTAGAGCATGTGACTCTTGATCTTGGGGTTGTGAGTTCGAGCCCCATGGTGGGTGTAGAGATTACTTAAAAATAAAATCTTTAAAAAAAAAAAAGAAAAAGTTATCTATAACTGGTAGAATCATGTTATACTTTATTTTATACTTTATGAATTTTACAAATTAGACAAACTGTATATTATATGTACTATTGTTTTTTAATTCAAATATATACAAAAGTAGAAAACATAGTATTAATCAACTTCTTTAACCAGTTTCAAATGATCAGTTTTTAGCTCTTTAGTTTCATTTGCTTCTTCGTCTACTCTTTTTCTTTTTTGGCCAAAATGTTTTGAAGCAAATCCCATTTATCTGTAAATACTTCAGTATATATCACTAACAGATAATAAACTTTAAAAAAACCCCACAACCAAATATTAGTATCATACCCAACAAAAATAACATTAATTCCTCATGATCATCTAATTTTTGTGTCCAGTTAATTATGATTATCTCAAAAAAAGTTTCTTTGTTGGGTCTTTTTTTTTTTTTTTGACATTTCATAAGGATCCAAACAAGTTCCACAAATGCATCTGCATAGTACCTGTCTTAAGGCTTGGTACCTAGAGAAAAATTCTTCCTCTGCATTTCTTTCCATCCACATGCTTTTTGTGTTGTTTGTCCAGTAGAATTTACCATATTCTAGATTTGGTTGTTTATATCCTTATAATATCATTTAACTTGTTTTCATCTATTGCCCTGATTTTTCAGAGTCTTGTAGATATAGAGGCTTGATTAGATTCATGTTCCAGGTTTTTTAATGCATTAGAGGTGGTCCTGTGTAGGTAATGACATCGTATCAGGAGGCGTATAATGTTTGCTCCACATTTAATTATGACTGGCCAGTTGGTTCAAGTGGTGGGTGTTAGCTTGACCCAACCATTTTACAGTTATCAACCTTTCATTAAATGATTCAAGCAGCCATTATTTTCCCTGATGGTTATAAAATAGTGATATTTCTAATTTCTATTATTTATCCTGCATTTAAATTAGCTCAGTTCTTTTTTTTTAAAAGATTTTATTTATTTGTTTGACAGAGAGAGAGAGAGAGAGCACAAGCCGGGGGAGCTGCAGGCAGAGGGAGAGAGAGAAGCAGGCTCCCTGCTGAGCAGGACCCTGGGATCATGACCTGAGCTGAAAGCAGACGCTTAACCAATTGAGCCAACCAGGTGCTCCTAAATTAGCTCAGTTCTAATAAGAACTACTTCTCATCAATTATCTGGCTAGTTACTATTATTTTATAACAGTTACCTATTGCTGCATAATAAATTACTCCAGACCTTAATGGTTCAAGGCAATAATAACCATTTATTGTTATTATGGACTTATAATAGGTTCCTCTGCTTTCAGGCTTGCCACCTGCAAATTCATTCTCTATACAACTGCCAGAGGGACTATATAAAATAGAGCCCGACCATTATTAAAACTGCTCAGTGGGTAGAATCATTTAATCCTTAAGTCTCACAATTTAAGGAAGGAATAAGTGCTAATGACTTCTTACCTAGCTTTGAAGTCACAAGTTGTCATTTACAGAATATCTCTTTTATTTATACAGGTCAGCCCTATTCCTTGTGAGAAGGAACTACAGAAGGATGTGCCTCTTAGGAGGGCCACCTGGAGGCTGGCTACTATACTCTTTACAGGAAAAGAAGGTTGAACCTATCCATCTTTTGCTTTAGTGGAATTTCAGAATAATGAGTGGTACACTAGCAATTTCCATAGGTGACAACTTTCTTTTTTAATCCCTTGGTGGAATGTGTGTATGGAGTATCATTACAACTACATGTATTTTATATATTGGCATGTTTATTTACATTATTCTCTGGGATTCTGAAATGGTCCCATCTTTAGCCAGTGGGAGTCTCTTTAAGTTGGCTTCTGTCTTCTTTTAAAATTGCCCTAGTAGTCTTTGACAACGCTCCTTCTTTCAGCCACAAAAAGACACCTAGGGTCATACCATACATTTCCTACCCCAGAGTTGAATGTCCAATTATACAAGATGTTTTGGTTTATTTATTTTTATTTTTATTTTTTTTAGAAGACCTGGTTTATTTTTTGTGGAAAATGCTATTTGGAGATAACAATTTTGGTACTAGAGTTTTCATTCCTCCCGAGTTACTGTTGTTTCTAGATTTCTTTCATGGACATAGCTAGGAAATAAGTACTTTAGGGGTACCTGGGTGGCTCAGTCATTAGGCGTCTGCCTTCGGCTCAGGTCATGACCCCAGGGCTCAGGTCATGATCCCAGGGTCCTGGGACCGAGCCCCGCATCTGGCTCCCTGCTCAGTGGTGAGTCTGCCTCTCCCTCTCCCACTCCCCCTGCTTGTGTTCCCTCTCTTGCTACGTCTCTGTCAACAAATAATTAAATAAAATCTTTTTTTTTTTAAAGATTTTATTTATTTATTTGAGAGAGAGAGAATGAGAGAGAGCACATGAGAGGGGGGAGGGTCAGAGGGAGAAGCAGACTCCCTGCCGAGCAGGGAGCCCGATGTGGGACTCGATCCAGGGACTCCAGGATCATGACCTGAGCCGAAGGCAGTTGCTTAACTAACTGAGCCACCCAGGCGCCCCAATTAAATAAAATCTTTAAAAAAGAAAGGAAATAAGTATGTTAGAAGAAGAAAATTAAGTCATGAATTCATGTTATTTCTAGTTCAAATTAAAAGTGAGAAGATTTTTACTTTAACTTTATGTCTGTATCTCTTTTCTCTTATGTTGAAAATCTTGGTTCCTAATGAGAAATATTAATATAATTACTCCCTTGGTTTATATCCATCCATTCATTCATCCTCCCATCAAGCTATCTTGCTATCTAGCTATTTTTATCTTTATCTGTAGCTCCAAAATAATACCAATGCTAACACTAACATGAAGACCATAGGATGCAATATAAATTATCTTTATGGTTCTTTTTGTCTTTAGGATATAAAACCCACTGTATTTAGTCAACTTATAATCAATTGAATTAAATTTTCTCTCCTAGGTTATCCCACTAACTTGGAATACAGTTAGATTCATTTATTTCCTTATTTTCTTTCAATGCTTAAGAATTTCTCCCTTTTTTTTATATTCCAGGTGAAACATTGACCTAGTTCCAAATAAAAACTATGAAGCAGATTGTATTTTTAAAAGTAAAAAAAAAAAAAAATTTAAAAAATTTAAAAAAGTGGGTGCCTGGGTGGCTCAGTCATTCAGCATCTGCCTTCGGCTCAGGTCATGCATGATCCCAGGGTCCTGGGATCGAGCCCCACATCGGGCTCCCTGCTCCGCGGGAAGCCTGCTTCTCCCTCTCCCACTCCCCCTGCTTGTGTTCCTTCTTTCGCTGTGTCTCTCTCTGTCAAATAAATAAATAAAAAGTAAATAAAATAAAAGTCCAGCTGTCATCCTTGTCACTTCTCCTTGTTCTCTTCCTCATTCTACAGGTGACCATTTATAATTTTTTTTTCTGTAATCTTCCTCTGTTCTTTTCCCTTAGAAAAACATGACCATATGTGTATGTGTATATGTAATACACATATCTATATGTATGTATTGATATCTATTTATCTATATCTATCTTTCCCTTTTCTTGCATGCTTCTTTACCCCACTTTTTTCACTTACTACATCCTGAGGATCACTCCACAGCGACACAGCAACACATACAGACTTTTATAGCCATGTCCTCTGTTGGGTAAATGTTCTCTAGCTTTACCAATCAGATACACAGTGACGCACATCTTGTGTCCAAACAAAGAGAGTTTGCTCTGGTAACCCCAGCGTCTCTTTCTCTACAGCCTCACCGCTAGATTAGACAATTTTTTGAACTTTTTCTTAATCTTAAAGGTAAGAAAAAGTATTAGCCTTAACTTGGAATCCCTAGAAAACAGTCTAAAAGCACTTTCACGGGGGCGCTTGGGTGGCTCAGTTGGTTAAGCGTCTGCCTTCGGCTCAGGTCATGATCCTGGAGTCCCGGGATCGAGTCCCACATCGGGCTTCCTGCGCGGCAGGGAGTCTGTTTCTCCCTCTGACCTTCCCCCCTCTCATGCTCTCTCTCTCAAATAAATAAAATCTTAAAAAATAAATAAATAAATAAAAGCAGTTCCACGGAAACGAAGGGGTACTCTGCCTAGCAAGGAGGAGTGAGAGAAGAGCAAAGTGAGGGGAAGGAAGAAAACCAAATGGGCGGCAGTGCGCGTTACCCAGCTGATGGCACCCACTGGTTGCTCGCAGAGGGGGTGTTTCCTGAGGGGCTGGAGAGAGCGCTACAATTCTTTGGAATACTGAGCAAGGAGAAAAGTACAGCAGGGAGCAGACAGGGCGACAGCAGGCCCTGTCACACCTTGAACAGAAGAAAGAACTCACGTTTTGCTGCGCTGGCAATGAAAGACTAAGGAACATTTTGAGCAGGAAAGAGACGGGGAGAATTTTTAGCAAGGCTCAGAGGGAGAGAAGTTTAGGGAGCAGGGTATTAGTTGGCAAACGATGGCACATCCAGCACAGGGGCACCAGTAGACTGCACTTAACACTGCTGGGTGAAGTCAGAGGACAAAACGGGCAAAGAATTCTTAACTTGGAGAGTTTGGGGGACCCTAGAGGGTCTACGATTGGGCACTATAGAGTTTGGGAAACTCCAAAATTTTATGCAAGTTTTTGTGTCCTAAACATGTTTATTTTTCAGAGGAAAGGATTTTTAGATTTCACCTGATTCTCAGACATCTGTGAGCCAAAAAATAATCAGGAAACCCAGGGGCAGTGAGATTCTGTGCTCACAGATGGATTTATGTTATAAATAAGCCTCATTTATGAACCTAGTGTAAATCTCAGGTGCCTTTCACCTCTTACAGCCACATTCTCTCTGAACGCCTATGTACTTACCGTCTGTGCAGCTCACTCTTACATTTAGCTTGTTTTTGTAAGTTTCGGTTTTCCTACCCTGTGCTTTTCTTAAAGGAACACGCCTCATATCACCCTCAGTCATCGTCAGAATATGACTTTAAGGTGTTAAAAGAAACTGAGGCGTATTAAACATTTTGAGTTCATTTGAGCAAAGATTGATTTGAACCGGCAGCCTCCAATCTAGCAGATAGGAAGGAGCTCTGAGGAGCTGTAGCAAATGAAAGACTTTTACCGGCAGAAGGGAGTGGGAACAAGGAAGTTATACTGGCAAAAAAGCAGACTGGTTATGGCAAGGTCACTTTCCTTTAGGGGATGACAGGGGCCTATCAGGCAGATTATCTAAGTCGTGCTGATCAGGCGATTCCTGACCGACTGGTTTCAGATTCCACTTCTGGGACAGCCTAAACTATAATTAAGTCTCGGTTTGGTGATGTAGGGCTGAGCATAAGCAACTCCATTTTGGGCCTGTTGTCTTGTTTTTAACAAAGGTCAAGCAAAATGCAAATTAAATGAAGTAAAATCTGCTTAAAAACCTGTTGCACAAAGCACATGTACATATATGGAGAAGTTACAACTAAACAAATCTCTTCTTTTAGCCTTGGCTGCTGACTAACAACAGAAGTAGCTTGCTGGTTCTCTGCTACATCAGAGTGCATCCCAGGAGCATGAAGGCCTTACATGAACTCTGTCTTATTATACCCTCATCTGAGAAGCTGCATTAGGACCCAGCTGGATCTGTGCATGCTGACATACTTGGAGCAGGAAAGCAGGCCTTGCAGAGCCCTGAGTCCCCGCCTTATCAAGCCTGACCTCCCACCTTACTTGGCACAAGACTTCCCCTTATGTATCCACAGGGCCTCCTACTCCCAGCTGTGAGGCAGGGAACCAAAGGGAGCATTTTGAGTTCTTCTTAAGAAAATTTATACCATCCAGCTATGCATTGGTAAGACATTCTGACCAGCTTTGAGATTTTGCATTTAAAATTTGTTCCAAACACTGTGAAATTTATGCTTCTGGGCTGGGACTTGCCTCCTGAGCATTTAAAAAATATTTTATTATGTGTCTTAGTTATTTTTCAGAAAAAGACCAAACTTTAGCTTTGATCTGTCTATACTGTTACCTAGAAATTCAATTTAATATTATCCTGCTTCAGGTAAAAAACAAAAGCGTGGAGCCATGTAAAGTTAAAAGCCTGGCATAGAGGAAAACGTCTTAAACACCATTAAAAAGTATATTACAAAGGAAACATCTTCTTTTAAAAAAGGATTCTTATTATTGAGATTAGAGCAGAATTACAAAACTTACCAAAAGGAGTAAAATTCTCCGTGAACTCCTGCTACTAGAGCTGAATGTCCGTGAACGGGAACCTTAGTACTTTTAAACAGCTTTATTGAGCTATAATTTACATACCATAAAATTTACCTCTTTTAAATTCAGGGAGCTGTACTTTTAATAAGTCATTATATATAATACTCACAAGACCTACTTCTGACGGTATAGCAGTGCTTCACATGTAGTTAATATGGTGAATATTTTGTTATTTTAATAAGAAGATCCCAAACATTGGTCCCAATTTTGATAAGAAAGATTTTAGAATCCTATAAAGGAACTTGTCAGAGGTGTCATTCTCATCGTACATGATTAATCAAGTTTATTTGTTATTCAAGTCAAGGCTCTCATGTTAGACCATGAGAAAGAGCTTTCCACCCACACAGGAATTGATGAAACCCCCAGGGCCTGTGTTATGAGGCAAGTTACTTCCAATTTGGAGAAAATATCAAATGTCAACTGAAGACAACTTCATTAAAAAAAAATTAAGAATAAATGAACAGATTACATCCTGCAGTTAAAGAGACACTTAACCCTTTTGTTACCTTATCTATATTATTAGCTGCTTTTAAATTCATTTCTCGTTATTTAGGTTCTGAAGAGAGTTTTGATCCAGGAACTAGAAGATTTGATTTTGGGGCCTGCTATACTACTTTTAAGGTGCTGGTTTATCCTCCTGATTCACTTGCAATCTCTGAGGCTTGGTTCCCCATCCATTAAGTTGGGACTAGCGTATCTGCCTTGACTAATTTAGGAAGGTGTGTGATTAGGAGCAATGGAAATAGTGTATGCAAAAAACGCTCCATTAGCCACACACTGCTGTGCAATTGTGTGGTATTACTTCTATTACCACAAATCAAGACAATTATCTATATTAATCAAAATAATCTGCAAAGAGTTTGAAGTGTCTCTCTACACTTGACACTATATTTTCCAAGGTAAACACTTGTGGCTTTTAAATGGAAACAGTTAGGCCCTTTATTCCATACAGAAGAATGACGAGGTGGAGTGAATTTCCTACCTGGGCCTTCAATTTCTTCCGCTTTCTTAATGTCACTTCCCATGCTTTATTACTGCATTCTTTATTACTATCAGTTTATTTATTACCGCATTAAAAGATAACAAAAACACCTCATAGGTGACTTGAAGAATGACCACATTTCTTTAGATAAAGTGAGGTAAATTTGATCTTTTGAATAATTAAGCTTGGTTATAGAGCAAGTTAGAATGCATAAGTTGTAAAGCAAACCTAAAGGTTTCATTAAAAATTGTAAAGAAGTAGCAATAAAATCATAATGGTTAAGCTAATTCAAACATATATTTCTTTATGATGGTGGCATCCCAAGCCTCAGGTTTCGTCCTTAGTAATTCCATGGGCTTGAGCACATTACACATTTTTTCTTCACAAGTTTCCATAAAATTCAGCTAGCTCTTTTAACTTACTGATTAGCACATTAGATGTCTTGGACATCCCAGAACACATCAAGCCTTTTTGTACTTGTTTTGGATTAATTTAGATTTGACTCCCACTGACATTCCTCCCACCATCATAATCAATAGGTCATAATATACCATGAATATTTCTCTGTAATATCTTCTAAATTAATTCTTTCCTTTTTTATGGCTATTTCTTAAAACCAGGCCCTTCATAATGTGCTTAGATTTTCCAAAACTGTCTCCTGGTGATTCCCCAATATATCCATGCTGCAAAGGGATGTCGACAGGATTGTCTTTACCATGGCTTTTTCCTGCTCAGAAAACTGCTTATGTCTCATTCTTGAGGACAATCAAATCTGTTATCTGTCATGTCAATGTCTCATCCTTCTATACTTCATCTATCCCATTTCTCATAGCTAATCGATTACAATATTCTGTTTAGTCAGTTTGGCTTCATTCTCATGATCATCATGGGGTCACCTTGCTTGTCCTTACATTTGCACTTATGCTTAGAACCTTTGGAATAGAGATTCCTTCTACTTTTTCATTGAATAGCTACTCATTGGTTCATTAACTGAACAAATAATTAATGAATGCCTATTCCATGCTGGGCAACTCTTCAAGGTGTGAAGGAGACAATGGTAGAATGAGAGATCAGGCCCATCGTCAAGGGAAAATAATAACTAACATAAACAAGCAAACAAATAAATACAATTAGAGAATAATATTTATGGAGAAAGTAAAATATGATGATGTGATAGAGAATGAGTAGAGGGAGGGATAGTTTTGGGTTGATCTAAGGGAGCACCTTCCTGAGGAGGTGATAAGAGGGAGGCAGCCAAACAGACACTGATGGCAAGGGTGCCCCCCGCTGGAAGACACAGTGTACAGGTCTAGAAGCAGAAATGAGCTGGGTGTGTTCAAAGGACAGGAGTAGGCTAACTGGACTTGAGCACATGGAGAAAGGATTAAGAGAGAAGATCCAAGAGGCTGCAGGGGCCAGATCATGTAGGGCCTTATTGGTTATGGTGGAGGGTTTAGATATTATTCTACATGTCCTAAGAAGTCCCTGGAGAGTTTTGGGTAAGAAATAGGAAGATCTAATGACAATCTCCTCTCTTATCACCTCCACCCCCCAACAAGAAGCCTTTCCTCACCAACCCAGTGCATTGGAATTAGCAGGTGTTTGAAATTTGCCCTTTGCTTTTGATTATTTTCCGGTGAGGAGGTGGAGGGGAACTGTTCAGGGGAGGTAAGGGACTCACTCAGGCCTTATTAAACTGGGTGCTCTTCTACCCTTGTCTTGCAGGGTATAAGAACTTCCTACTTCATGAATTGCTCTGCAGGGAGCTAGCACGAGTGGTGAAGTGCATTGTGCCTTCTGACATGCCCTGTGGGACAACGTGGACCGATCACTTTTGTGGCTGTCTCATACATGTAGAGAATAGCTAGGATGTAAGGAACTGAATTGAATAGCTAGAGTGGAAGAAATGGAAGGACGGAGTGTTTACTTCCTCCTTCTTTGGCATATTCCCAGAGCACCCTCTAAGACTACTTATGCACAGAAGAGATGCTCAACAAAAGTTCTTTACAAGACAACATTCCTTTGTTGTTCCCATTCAACAGGTCCATGTTTTGTTTCATACTGAAGTAATTCGGAAGTCAAATCACACAGCTTTGCTAGGGTCCACCTCGCAAGGACCCCTTCTGATGGAGCTCAAGCCTAAATATGAAAGCAAATCCCAGTAGGCAAATCCTTGTATGATTAACATTTCTGGCAACACTCTCAATGCTATGAATTTAAGATTCTTTTCCATGGTGTCTAGAATGAGATGTAGTGACTCATTTCCATTGTTTAAAAGAATTGAGAAGATAGCATAAATGTTGCACTGACCCTTTCCAGTTGCTTTTATCTGTGGCCCAGTCACCTAGGAAGTCCACATAAAAACATTTTAAATGTGAGCATCGGTCTCTGTTTCTTGTTTGTGTGAGTGGAGTACTGCTTAGCATGCAAATAACCTGCTAGTTTCTTTCTGAATAATGTCATACTTACTAAACAGCGGATCCACCCTCTATGCATGTCCCACCATTGGCACATTTCATTAAACTGCAGGGAGAAGCATCGCACTGGCCAACGCTGCGCCCAGCATTCGGGTGGCCCTCAGGGTTTCCCAGGCCTCTGAAATGGCCCTTCTTAGTGCGAACTTGCATAGTGAAAATGCAACCTTGGAGAAAGGCAAAAACACTTCATATTAAAAAACTAGAAGAAACAGACAAA
Organism: Halichoerus grypus; assembly: GCF_964656455.1. Taxonomy (NCBI): domain Eukaryota; kingdom Metazoa; phylum Chordata; class Mammalia; order Carnivora; family Phocidae; genus Halichoerus; species Halichoerus grypus. The sequence goes on along the minus strand of NC_135720.1, from coordinate 90,200,157 downwards.
ACAAGAAGATAATTATTTTTCATTTTTTAAAGCAGCATTTTTTCAACATAAAGTAATACATGTGAATTTTTAAGAAAAGACTATAAAAATGTAAAAACAGAGAAGCACAGAGAGAAAAATTAAAAAAATTATCTACAGTATCAACACTGTAGAAAAGACAATTATATTTTTTAAAGATTTATTTATTTATTTGAGAGAGAGAGAGAGTGATGAGCAAGGGTGGGGCAGAGGGAAAGAATCTCAAGCAGACTCCACATTGAGTGGGAAGCCTGATGTGGGGCTCGATCCCAGGACCCTGAGATCATGACCTAAGCCAAAACCAAGAGTCGGCTGCTCAACAGACTGAGCCACCCAGGCACCCCTAGAAAAGACAATTATTAACATTTTGGTATGAATTATATACCACTAATTATTAGCATACAAACACAGCAGTTTTTCTATGCTTAGCTCTATTTTCTTTTAAACAAAAATAGAATCCTGCGTTAAAATACGTAATATCTAGTATTACAAGCATTTGTATATCATAAATACCATTAACTCTTTTTTCATAGCATTAACTTTTTAAATGATAGCATACTGTTCTTTTATATATCTAATTAATTTTCAATTATTGGGCAACTGACTCATTTCTACTTTTTTGCTATTAAAAATAATGCTATGATTAACATCATATGGATATCCTTGTGTATTTGCTAATTATTTTCTTAGTATTATTTTCTAGCAGTAACACTACTAGGGCAAAAGATATGGATGCTTTGAAGGGTGTCCCAGTGTCGCAGATATTTTGCACAATTTTATCTCCCCCACTCACTACTGGAACACCTGCTTCTTCATGATCACCACATGCAAGAGATTATTATGCTTCATTTTAAAATGAAACGAAGAATAAAATTTTCTTTTGCTATTTTTAATTGGGGTTGAAAACCTTTTAATAAATGTATTAGCCATTTGTATTTCTTACTTTTCATTTGTTTATTATATAATTTTTTCTCTATTCATCACTTTAAACATTAATTCGGAAGACCTGCTTACATAATGAGTGTATTAGTTGTTTGCCATATATTGTTAATACTTTTTTCAGTTTATTATTTGCCATCTAATTTTGCTTATGGTGAAGCTTTTATTTTTTTATGTAGGGAAGTTTATAATTTTTATGTTGTCACATTTCTCTTTTTTCCCCTCAAGGATTTGTCTCTGCATATATCCTTAGAAAGGTCTTTCCCAGGTATACACTGTACGATCTTACTGATATATGGAATCTAAAAAAGTCTAACTCATAGAAGCAGAGTGGAATGATGGTTGCCAGGGGCTAGGAGTGGGAGAAATGGGGGAGATGTTAGTCAAATGGTATAAACTTTCACTTATAAGATGAATAAGTTCTGGGGATCCAATACAAAGCATGTGCCTATAGTTAATAATACTGTATTATATACCTGAAATTTGCTGAGAAAGTAAATTGTAAGTGTTCTTACCACACATAGATACAAGGTAACCATGTTAGATGATGAATGTGTTAACTTGACCGTGGTACTCTTTTCACAATGTATGTGTAGTCCAAATCATCACCTTCTACACCTTAAATATATACTATTTTATTTGTCAATTGTATTCAGCAGGGCTGGGAAAAGAAAGATCTTTAACACCCTAAGATTAGGAAAATACAAACAAAAAGGGCAGTTCAACAAAGACTTTATATGGAACTGTTTGGGATCCTGAAATGTGGTATAATTTTACTCCTCTCCTTCAGCACTTACAGTTTGTTTTTAAAGTACTTTTAAATCGATATGGTTATCGGCTATAAATAGTGTCTTTAAAATGAGGAAATAAAGGCTAGACTGGATTTTATTTTCGAAACTTTCAGGAGTTGAAAGCACAGAATAATTCCTCATGGTGAAAAAGATGGGTTCAGTTTTGAAAGGCCAAGACTTTACTTTCCAGCTTAATTTTCACTGGCCTTTTCGCTGACAAGCACCACTCTCAGCAGGCACTGCTATTTTCTTATTGTGAGAGAACCGTGATCGTCCTTCCTCAGATTTAACCTTTGTTATTTCTCCAAGTCCTGCCATCTACTGTTGCACAAAAAAAGCACTGCACAAGATGAAGAAATTAATGAATGCTATCAGCTTTATACAGAATAACCAGGTAACTTAATTAACAAAGCAGGGTTTCCCATGCTTTTTGCAGAGTGAAATGCTCTCAGCAGAGAGCAAAAGTGTAAGTACAGGACGGAGTCAGGTGGGTCTGGGTCCAATTGTAATTTCTGCCACATAATGGGTAGATGATCCAAACCTGAGTGCCAATCTTTGCTCTTTTAAAATGGGGACAAGAATAACTATTCTATGAATTAAGAGGAATAGGCTAATATACATAAACTGGCCAGTATAATCCCTGGCAGCTAGTAGGTCTCATATTCTACCTTGTCTACCTCAGTGTCTCAAGCCCTTTACCACCTTTATAAATTTTTTTCTTTTTAGCAAAAATTGAGATGTTTGTAGTTTTTATAATCATGCACTGAAAAAAACTTGTAAATGACTATAACAAATATTAAATTCTGAAATGTTTCATTTAAAACCACTTCTGCTTTATATAGATAAATGAAATGCTTTTGTTATGAGGAATTGCTGAAATATATTTTTGGCTAAAAACATGGCAATGTTATATTTAGAGAAACATTTGGCTAATACAAATAGTTAGATGTGTTTATTTTACAGAGAGATGCTTCATGTCAGTCAACATATGCAGTTTACAGGCAATTACAGTGGAAGCCATATGTAGATATATATATATTGTATATTTTCAGTCTTACTAATACAGCAAAGTATAATCTGCTTAGTATAACACCATGCAGGGGCACCTGGGTGGCTCAGTCAGTTAAGTGTCTGCCTTCGGCTGAGGTCATGATCCTGGGCTTCTGGGATGGAGCCTGATCATATCAGGCTCCCTGCTCAGCAGGAAGTCTGCTTCTCCCTCTGCCTCTGCTCCTCCCCCTGCTCATGCTCAATCTCTCAAATAAATAAATAAATTCTTAAAAAAAAAGTATAGCACCATGCACCAGGTATTCAATACATACTTCCTGCAAATGGTAAAGTGGTTATGATAAAGACTTGGAAGCCATCAGCCATGTGTATATTGGGAAGTAAGACTGGCTAGGTTCCACATAAGTGATAGCATTTTTTGGACAGTAAAATAATATTTAACTTGTTGCAATAAATCCTTTCTCCCCCTCCCCGCCATGTGTTCTGGTTTGAAAAGTACCATGCAATTAAAAAGAGAGAGAGAAAAAGCAGAACTAGCAAGAAACTGACCGTACTGACAGAGCAGGGTCCTTTTAGTTGGAATAACATGTTCTTTACAGTGTTGTTAATGAATCTGAATCTATTTCATGTTCACTCTGATATTCAGTTGAGTAATAAATATTTAGTAATCCCGGCATCAATGAACCTGAGCTGCTGTAACACTAGAATAATAGATAGACGGGACAGATTTCCCCATGTTCACACTGACCAAAAGTAACTTTTAATTCTACATCAGGACTAAATAGGTCTGTCAGTGAAAGCAACAGATCTTAGAACATTGATGAAAGGGACGGACCTTCTTCCCATAAAAATGCACAAGGGCACAGGCAGTTATAAGTGTGGTTTCAGGAGACTTAAGGACACACTGAATCCCATCCAGGAACCTCAAGCTGGGAACATTGCAGCTTTGGAATAGATGTAACTTTGTAGAGGAGGACAGAATTCTTCTTACGGCAGGTGAGAGAGTAAGGCCTTCTCTGCCTGGTGTTTCGATTACTCTGGATAAGGGTTATTTAAACCTCAAGATCTTCATAAGTATTAAAGGTTATAGGGAAGTAATGGCTCATTAGAAACCATTTCCAGAACAAAAACAAATGGGCTTTATCAACAGTAAGGATTTATATTTTAGACTGAGAACTTCTGGATTAGAGTCATTTATCACTAGTGTTTATAAAAATATGAAAGCCTAAATCATATAATCTTTTACTATGTGTAATCACCACTCTAAAGACAAATGTGGTAGCCTTAGTCTAATTATTAAAATTTTTCATGAAACTCTGTATTTGTTCTGTTATGGTTAATTAATACAGTGGCTTCCAAATCTGGGGAGGCTTATCGAAATGCAAATTTTTATTTATTTATTTATTCATTCATTCATTCATTCATTCATTCATTTACTTATTGCAATGCAAATTTTTAGATTCCATCATAGATATTTTGATGAGGTATTTCCAGCATAGGGTCCAGAAATCTACATTTTAAGAAAATTATCCTATATCCTTCTTTACAGACCGGAGAGCTCAGCTTTTGGAGGCGTGTGGTCCTGCTGTGATCCGGTTGTTACAGTACATTGGTAACAAGTGTCCCAAATTTTCAAAACAGCGTGAATGCGAGTTAATAATGGATAAGAGGCAGACATCAGGGGAGGATTCAAGAGACAAGTGATAAGATTAGGGGCTTTCAAGGTCATGGAACTTCCATGAGACTGGATTAAGAGGCAGTTGCTAAGCAGACCTGCCCAAGGCTTCTACCCCGAGCGCCGCGGCAGCTGCCTTGCAATCCTAGCGTCTCTGTCTGAGGAAGGGCCCACCGTGTGCGAGCTGCACTCAGCTCACCGACACACTTACGGAGAACGTGACAGGTCTCAGGAGAGCCTCTGTTCTCATTAGCAAGGTGTACAGAAAATTCATAATAGAAGGGAGAAAATTACACAAGAAAACCTCAGGAAGCACTGGCCTTCAATCAATTGGACAACATCAAATCCAACGACGACAGGATGGAATGGTAATAGTAAACATGTACTGAGTGTTTATCATGTATTGGTTTCCGGGCTAAGCCCTTACTGTCATTATTTTATTTAATTGATTCACTCAGAAGAACCCTATGAGGTGGATCTTTTTCTCCTCTGAGGAGAAAAGAGGAAAATGGGAGCTCAAAGCGCGTGAGGGCCAGGCTACAAGTTAGGGAGCGGCTACGTGGCAGCGCCTGAGTCTGAAGCCGCCCGGACTCCAGAGCCGGTGCGCCCACCCAGCGCCCGCACGTGCCGCGGGGAAAGAGGCGGCGGCCCGGGCGGAGCTGTGCCCCCCGCCCCCAGCAGCACCGTCGCCATGGCTGACTCAGAGCGGGCACTGGAAACCAGGCGCCAGGCTTGTGTTCTCTCACCACTCCCTCCGTTTCAGAACTGCGTGGCAAGAGAAGTGCTGTTCTTGGTCCATTTTATAGGTAAGGCACAGCGAGGCACAGGGAGGTGACTAGCCGGGGTCCTGAGGCTTGTAGGTGGCAGAGCCGGGCTGCATACCCCGTCGGTTGTGTTGGGTTCCGGAGTCCACGCTCTGACCCTTGATGCTATTCCCGGAGCATTTATGTAAGCGTCGTGTCCGTGAGTAAAAGACAGCAAGGTCTGATGACCCTGCCCTGGGTCTCCACCTCGCTGAGCGGAAGATGTGCTTCTTCATATTCATAAGTTTACCCACCCCTTTTCTTGAATATAGTGTTTTTAAAAACTCATTGATTTGTCTTGGCCTTATACTCCTTTTCAGATTATCTCCTGCTGTAAGGACTGTCGAGTTACTACATTTAGCACAGTGCCTTAATATGCTTTAAACTCTTCTATAAGGCACCCTTCTGAGAATCAGCCCTGATTACATATTCAAGGAAAAAGTTTCTTGGACAGCCGTGGCAGAAGGAGCTCACTTTACTGGAAGATGACCTTGTATCACGCTGGGTAGCTGTGTTGCTTTCATATGTTTCACGTACATAGGCTCCTGCATCCGTGTTTAAAAAGAAGTCAGTGGAGGTGGGGAGAAGGATGCTGCCAGGCAGGCAGAGGACTCAAGTGCCTGACATGGCTCTCGATGGCGGCTCCTGTCCTGTAGAGATGTGCATCACATCCCAGTCCCTATTCCTTGACTTCTGCCGGAAAGCAGGCAGGTCATGGGTGGGTGGCTGAGGACACTATAACCAACAGCTCCTTGAGCAAATATTCTGAGACTAGGATCCATCAAAAAGCTTATTTTCACCAAATGCACTATTATAACAATTCAAAGCATGTCTTTATCTCACAACTCTACTGTGAATCAGCTTTATGGGAGAAGGTCTGAGTCTATTTCCCTTTCTGAACACAGAGAGACAGACTATGGCAATACGATCACTTGCTCAATCATAATGTTCCCCCTGAAGCTTCTTAAGTTGTGGGCCACGCGTTGGTGGTATGGATCAGTTAGCTGCAGTCTATCTCTCACCTGTACATCAAGTAGGTTCCAAAGTTAGCTGGAGTTTCAATATTTACTGTGACTCTATGAGCTTTACCCTATTTGCCCTATATTAAAAAGCACCCTATATTAAAAAAAATTAGTCATGCCCCTGATCCCCCCATATCATGCTCTACTTTTCCTTTTCCCCCCTACAGAATTTGTTAGCTTATACTATTTTCTTATAGTAGTTTTATTTCTTCATCATATTTAGTGTTTATTGCCTTTACGCAACTGGAATGTACACTCACAAGTGCAGGGGATCTTTGTTTTCTTCATTGAAATATACTACACATGTAGTACATAGGTAGGAAGTGATGAATGAACAGTGATTGAACGCTTTCTATTAAAATCAAACTTTGGTCAAGTCTGATTAGAAAGCAATCCATAATTCTGGTTTTGGAACTAGAAGTGTATTATTTAAAGTTTTTTCTTGTCTCAGAATTTGAAACTGGTAGGTAGAGTGTAAAAACCAACCACGCCTTACCTTGAAAGCCATTTTTAAAATCGGCTCCAGTGGGTAAGAGATCTGGTGTATATTCACTGTAGCCGCCTACATAAAACTGACTGACGACATTGAGACCAACCAGTCTTCCCGGGGAGATGACGGATTTATTTTTATGATCATCTACCTTTAAAAGGAAAAGAATTCAAAAGCTATTAAAAAAGGAATTAATTCCCCAGGGTGAACTGTTAAGATACTGTTTTGTTATTTTCCATTAACTTGGCATGAAAAATTCACAAAGACCTGAATTTTGAAAAAATAAAAAACACCTCACCACTCTATTCTTTGCTTCTCTGCTGGTGTCTGTTACCATGGATATATTAATATAGCAGTCATAGTTTTGCATTTCAATCAAAATCACAGTTCTCCAAAGATCAGAAGCTAGCATCCCGTTGGTCTTCCTCCATGTAGCCTTGGCCCCTCCCCTTCCATTCTCAATACAACCACCAGAGTCATTTATCAAAAAAAGTCAATTGACTGCGGTAACCAACCCCCCTTCTAAAATTTCTCAGTAGCTCCCCATTGCTCTTGATAAAAATCTAACTTCTTGGGGCACCTGGGTGGCTCAGTCAGTTAAGCGTCTGCCTTTGGCTCAGGTCATGATCCTGGAGTCCTGAAATCGAGCCCCGAGTCGGGATCGAGCCTCTAGTCGGGATCCAACCCCTAATCGGGATCCAGCCCCGAGTCGGGCTCCCTGCTTGGCAGAGAGCCTGCTTTTCCCTCTCTCTGCCCCCTGCTCGTGCCCTCTTCTCTCTCTCTCTCAAATAAATAAAATCTTTAAAAAAAAAAATCTAACTTCTTAGCGCGACATCTAAGTCCTTTGATAATATAGACCTGGTCTACCAGCTAACCACCTGTTTTGTTCCTCCCTACCTGAGAGCCACACTGAACTACTCACATTCTTTAAGTCCACACTGGCCACTGTTGTTTTTCTGAACTCCCATTTATTTGCAGTTATGCTCAAGCATCACCTTTTTGGGGGGGAGCATTTCCTGAGCCCTCTCTCGCACCTTATCTGCATTAGGCATCCCTCTTACTTATCCCCACACCACCTAATTGCAAGCATGCCTCTCATCTTCAGCTGTGGGCACCAGTCTGTGAACTGTGCGGGGCAGGCAGCACGGGCCTGTGGCCTCTGGCCTCTACTGCACAGATCCCATGATATATGGTTATGCTCAGCAGAGCTGTGGGACAGATGAAGGGACGACGTTTTACCTTCAGCCAGCCCATCTGGAAGAACCTCCCCAGACGGACCGTGTGGATGCCAAGGCTCAGATCGAGGGGATCACTGCTGAGACTTGCTGTGCCCGATCCCAGGTTGTAAGTGTAAACCACACTGCCATTGCGCAGACCCACGGCCAGGAAGTCATCGCCGTTCAACCCTGGAATGAGAAGACATGTGGGGCATGCTTGCTGAGAGAAAATTCAGGAGTCTAGTCAGCTTCACTTTATTGTCTAGTTCTGAGGTACAGACCAGCATACAGGAAGCTATAACAGACATGCCGCCTCTCATCAGCACTCAGGTATGTGTGCCTCTGGGTATTGTTGTTCACACCCCCAGAAACTGCGTGAACACTAAAAGTTCTTCTTTGAAGCCACGAGGATTCTCATCAACCCAGGGGAATGATCAATACTTAAAAAGTTGGGATTAAAATCTCCCTTTTGTCTGAATGAAATTCAGTGTGCACTTTATAATACATAGAATTTTTTTAATTATTATGTTATGTTAATCACCATACATTACATCATTAGTTTTTGATGTAGAACTTTATAATAGAGTTGAACTGCTCTGATAGTTCAGGAGATTCAAAAGAATTGAGATAACCGAACTTCAGCTTTGGAATTCTATGAGTCGAAGTTTTAAAAATGTTATTTCCGTAATTGCTCAGGATATGCTATAATTGTTCTATTACAAAAGCTCTTGACCATACTCCCATGACCACTTAAAGGTGGGTTGTTTCTGCATTCCCTATTCTCATTCTCCCTCCATTAGTTCAGGACCACCCATGGAGAACAGTGAATTGCAGGACCCAGAGCACTCAGGATATAGCTCATGTAGACCCATGGGAAAGGGGGAAGGTGGGTGGGAGAGAACCAGCATCAGACACAAGAGGAGGGTCCTGGTGGTATGCCTGGTGACATTAGGAAGATTGGAGATAGTCAACAGTGTCATTCCCAGCAGGTGGGCAGAGCACGCATAGGTCAAGGCAGAGCTTCTTGAGTTAAGTAGAGACAAGAGGCCTGTCCGCAGGGAGGAGGGACCCAAATATATCATCCAGTTTCTGAAAGGTCTGTTTGTGGACCTTAATACTGAGGTTTGCGGGTAGAAAACGAAGGCAAGGATCTCTGCTCGGAGGAAGAATATGAGGCCTGATTGAAGTAAGAAGCTTCATCAGGTGGCAAAAAGTAGAAGTGAGTCCTTGGATGTGGACAAAGTTGGTTGTGAGTGTGTACAACCACCCCCTCCTACACTCTTAAGGGTGATGTTGTATGTTCCCTTGGCTTCTGTTGTTAGGCTAAGCAAGGTAAAGGAGAGAAAGATCTTCAGGGCTGGGGGTTTCTAGATAGCATAGGGAAGTGGGCTTCCTAAGGCACTGGGAAATGGAAGACAAATATTTAGAGATACTTGAATCTACCTGTGCTTTTCTAATGGGCCTGCCATGGGCCCCGAGCTGGGTTATTTTAGAAGCTCCTTAAGCGAGTGTGATATGCAGCCAGGGTTGAGAGTCACTGTGTTAAGCACCATACCGCTGTCTAAATATGTTGGGAACTCATAGGAAATCTCGTTCTCTCTCTCTCGGGTGATCTCTTTCCCCCTGCACTGTTGCAACAGCTTAGCTGGGTATAAATTTTAAATAGGAAGAACTCCCAGGAGAAAACAGATTCAGGAAGGCAGTTCAGCAGAAAGGAGAAAAACCATCAGAGACTGAAGTCTCTCAGGCAGCGGTTGGACTTTAGAAGACACAGGGAGAGAGGGCTGAACAAAGAATTCTAAGAGACTTTTCTGTGGGCTGTGAGTGGGCATCTTTTTTTAAGGAATTCTAGTGGGCATCTGAATTGTCTTTTCAATTGTTCAGACTATTGGAACGGAGATGGTATTCTGCCAATGGAACTGGTGGTAGGAGAGCAATTTATTTGAGCCATAACCTTCTCTCCTTTCTGTCCTCTTGCTATTCCTCCTTCCTTAAGTCATCAAAAGCCTGTATCATGCCAAGAAAACATGATCATCAAGGTCCTACAGCCTGGCTAGGAGGAGATGGGAAGTTTGTCTCAAGCGCCCTGGGGATCTGAGGAAGAGCAGCAGTGGGGGCAGTCATCATGACAGGGTGGGAAGGACAGTGAGGACATTCAAAAGGAGGTGATTTCTGAGTTGGTTTCTGAGCTAACCCAGAAAGTGACAAATAAGAAGTTACTAGGTAGATGAGGAAAGGGGAGGTTCTGAAGAGGGCCACTCGAAGCAGAGGAAATAAGAGGCAGAGGACATGGAATGCTTACAGGCCTGCTGGGGGCTGGGCCTGGCTGGCATTTAGTGTCTATGGCAGAAAGATCTTTAAGGCCTAGTATACAGCAATGAATGAGCTGAATATTTTACTGGACACTCTCTTGAAAGAGAGAGAGAAGGGGGAAGGGCAGAGGGAGAGAGAGAGAGAGAGAGAATCTTAAGCAGGCTCTATGCCCAGCATGGAGCCCGACGTGGGGCTCCATCTCACAACCCTGAGGTCATGACCTGAGCCAAAATCAAGAGTCGGACACTTAACTGACTGAGACACCCAGGCGCCCCTAGTCTTAGATTTTAGAAGACTCTCATAGCAAAGTTGAGGGCAAGACCGAAAGGCAGATTTGGAATCTCACTGGAAGGTCGTTCAAGTGACTCAAGAGAAGAGATTAAGGTCCAAATAAATCAAGGCAGTGGCAGAGGGGATAGTTTCAGAAAAGAGGAGGAATTTGTGTGTGACTTGGAAGGAAAATCCGAAAGGACAGATCACTTTGGAGGGAAGAGTTGAGGAAGAGGGAAGAGCTGAAGGGGTTCCAAAGAGTCTGGTTTAAAGAACCACACGGAATGATGGTCAGTTATGGAGATAGGAGCCTTGGCAAGGGCAGGGTGGGGAGAGAGACTGACTTCAGTTTATGGATACTCCTGCCTACAGACCTGTCCCAGAGCATAGAAGTAAGGATGCACCAACAGGTGTGGATAAGCAGAGCCAGGGAGCTCATCAAATTGTCAAGCAGATGATCGCCTCTTATTGACAAACCACGGGTCCACCAGGGTTGTTTTCCTTTTCTCTGCGACACCTTCCACTCTGGACCTTTCCTCACTGGTAACCCCTGACGGTGAGTGATGGAGGAGATAAGAGAAAGGAAAGCAGTTGACTACCAGAGCTGGTGCCTGGAAGGTGAACGTTACTTCAGGGAGTTGGAAATGCTCTAGGGTGATGTTCTGTGAACCTGAGAGTCCACCACAATCACTCAGGGAGCTTGTCAAAAATAGATTCTAGATTGACCTTATGGCACCTGTGGGAGAATCTCTGAAGCTAGGGCCTGGAAATATATATATTTTAACAGCATCCCCATCTGCTTGTTTACGAAGCCTGACTAGTATTAGTAACTCTAGGAGGGCGAGGGCACATGACCCATTTGTCACCCACAGCTTCATGTTCAGAAGGGCCTCACGCTTGGTTTAATTCATGCTTTGTTGTCACTTTTTGAAATTCTTTGAACTGTAAGTTGAAGGTGAAGTCCGAGGGACAATGGAGCATGGCCGGGAACAGAGGCAATACATATATACAAATGCACATTTGTTGTTTCTTGCCGCCCCATTCACATGTAGTGTTTGTGACTAGAATCCCCCCAATACTGGGGGTTTGGTGAGACTCAAATTGAGTACAAGGTAAGTGCGTTGCCTCTAAAGACTGCGTAGGTGTGGTGCCGACCGCACCGAGAGGCTATGCTTTCCACTTGAACCACAAACTTGCTTCCAGTGCAGAAAGGCAATGGTGATCTCCGAAACTTGAAAGATCAAAGAGCCTTAGTTTTCCTGTCTTACTCCCATTACTTCTCTGCACTGGCTAATCATTTACACTGAAAATGGTGACATGGACAGAAAGGGAAAGAGAGGGAAGTCCATAGAGACCTTTCTCTTCAGTCCTTCTTTACCCCCCCGTAAGCTGAGGGGAGAGAGTGTTGACTGGGTGTATCATGAAGTGAAATGAAGACCGTTGACTTGATTTTGTGCAGCAGCTCTAGTGTTCTGGTAAGAAAGAAGTACGCACACAGGGACAAGCTGTAAAATACCAATTGCATAGTTTTGGTGACTCTGCATATGTGTTAAATGCTCTGATATTTGCATTTTAAACTGGCATTTCATGATACAAAAATGAATGATAAAAGTGTTAATAATTTAATATTTTAATTTTTCTTAACTTAAATTGACATCAATAGCAACTAAAGACACCATAAAAGGTTGCGAGACCACGGAAGAAAAGAAGTGCTGGTGGCAGAGGCTGCATCTGAAGCCGGCCTGACGCCGCAGCCTGGGCTCGGAAGCGCGGTCCCTGTAGCAGAGAGAGAAAAGCTTGTGGCTGGCGGAGCTGTGCCACCTCCCACCACCACCAACCCTTCCTGAAGCTTCCTCTCTGAGGAATAAGGGGAACAATAAGATCTCTTAGGAGTTTTCTAAGGATTAAGTGATATTTAATGTCTAGGTGTCAGCACAGTGCCAACCCAGCGCGTGGTAGGTTTCCAATAGATGCATGTTTATTTTTTTCTTTTCCCCTTGATTGTGGCCTCACCTTAGCTTTGAGTATCTCATTTTCTTCTCCTGCTTCATTAATACAAAGCCCGGGAAGCAGGTATTCCTGGCCCACATGCTGGAGCATGCATCTGCTCCCAGTTAACCTTTGGGGTCAGGGACAACTGTGGAATTTTTTTCTTTTTTCTTCTTCTTAAAGCTATAGCCCTGATTGCTTCAGTGCATTACTCTGATCTAACTAAAATTTTTTGGAGGGCCAACCATGGAGGTGAAGTGAAGTGACTTGAAGGTATGGTTTGTTAGCGTCCATTTATATGTCTTATGTCACTTTCCCATAATTTATTGAAGTGAAAATTTTTTCCTTAAAGCACATAATAATATAAACAATGATGTATTTCAAACAACCACCATTAATTGCATCCTCAAATTTAAGTGTTCCTTTATAACATTGTTCTGTGAGTAGCTTTGAGAACTATATGGGCAATTTCTATTTTTACATTTGTCAATTCACAAAGTTACAGATGATATTTGACATTTATACTATAAGATAGAGATTTTTAGTGATTGACATAGTGAGTTTTTTCATGAAAAGAACTGGAACTAAGCTCACTTGGCACGCAGAAGACAAGGCCACAGTGAATCTTAATGAAACCAGGCTTAGGAAGAAGATTTTCAGACAAAGCAAGGGATATTTGTTGGATATTACTTAGGACCTGGTCCTAAGAAGGACAGATTTAGCAAGATTATGTTGTGCGAGTGGTAAAGGGGGAGGAAGGAAACAGTAGGTGATGACTTTGGATGAACAGTAGTTAAGAATAACAAGATCTAGGAAGTGAATAAAAATCCTTTTAGAATGTACAGAAAAAAACAAAACAAAACAAAACAAACTTGGTCTCTCACTGGCTAGAAAGAAGAGTCATAACTCAGTTCCACAAATATTGTTATGCAGAGAGCTTTGAAGTGGGTGTGTGGTGGTGAACTGTATTTAGGATTATAATAATTCATAATGTTGCTTATAGGAGATCTCATGGGGGAAGAAGATGAGATGCTGTGGTCAGAAAAGCATCTGGCCTCATAATGGACAGAGAACAGTGACTTAGCAACAGAAGCAAGGACTCAGTCTAAGTGAAGGGAGAGATGGTGGCCAGGGTAACAATGATAAATAATGGAAACAAAGGAACCCTTGTGCACCGTGGGTAGGAATGCAAACTGATGCAGCCACTGTGAAAATCAGTATGGGGGTTCCTTAAAAAATTAAAAATAGAATTACCACATGATCCAGTAATTCCACTAGTGGGTATTTATCCAAAGAAAATGAAAGCACTACTTTGAAAAGATACATGTACCCCCATGTTTATTGCAGCACTATTTACAATAGCTGAGATATGGAAGCATCCATTGATGGATGAATGGATACAGATTATGTGATATACACACACACACACACACACACACACACACACACATATTCACAATGGAATACTACTCAGCCATAAAAAAGAATGAGATCTTGCCATTTTTCAACAACATGGATGGACCTAGATGGTATTATGCTCAGTGAATAAAGTCAGGCAGAGAAAGACAAATGCTACGTGATTTCAGTTGTATGTGGAATCTAGAAAACAAAATAGACAAACAAACAAAAGAAGCAAAAACAGACCCTTAAATATAGAGAACAAACTGGTGGTTACTGGAGGGGAGTACATGGGGAGATGGGCAAGATGGGTCAAGGGGAGTGGGAGGTACAAGCTTGCAGTTATGGAATGAATAAGTCACCAGGATGAAAGGTCCAGCAGAGGGAATATAGTCAATGGTTTTGTATTAGCGTTGTATGGTGACCAACGGCATCTACACTTGTGGGCACAGCATAACCTATGAATCGTATGAATCACAATGTTGCATACCTGAAACTAATGTAGCATGGTATTTTTTTAAAAAATGGAAACAAGGTGAAGCATGCTGCCGTGGATATTCTGGAAGGAAAGATCAAAGAGGTTGAGCTTTACTGGATTTGTTTGCTTGTAGTTTGTTTTTAAGCCTAAGGGTTTTAGTATTTATACCAGCAGTTCTCCAACCTGGCCGGACCGAATCAGTACAGCCTCTGATTAACTGGCAAGTATGGACAGGAAGGGGAAATCCGTTATAAAGGAGGGAGGAAGGGTACCAGAGGTTTCAGATAGTCAGCTCAGGAGAAATCATACAGGTTACTTTGACCTGAAGGAAAAAGAGAGAGACAAAAACAAAGAGAGAAAATAGGTAGACCTTGGCAGCATCCCAGCACACCATATGGTGACTGTAATGGAATTTTTATGAGGAGAAAACCATGCAAATTCAGGAACAGTAATTAGAGTTGGTCTCATTAGCTTCACCTTGAAGGGACGCCTGGAGAAGAGTAGCTAGTGGCTGGAACCATTGATTCATCAACGAAGTCCTTAAAAGGAAGAATAAGACTCGTGTATAAAAGAACTAATCCAGGCCTATGCACTGGAAAGAATTTCTGGGAGAACTTGTTCTGCTGTTTGTCTCACTGATCCTGGTCAATCACTGTCTGTCGTAAATCATAAAGCTGCATGTGCACGTGCTCTCACTTGGTCTGCTTAGAAGGAGACCCAGAAATCAGAACCACTGGCCTGGGAAGAGGCAGAAGCTCATTCTCAGGTGCCCTGGTGAGGATTCAGAACTGTCGGAAGGCTGTTTCTTGGATTCTTGGGCTGTTCCTTGGTTGTTTCTGAGGGCGCACATTGGGAATCTAAAATGTGTATAGAGACAGTGCCCTAAAATCCCTGTGTCTTTCAGCACTCACCAGGCCTAAAGTTTATTATTGAGACTTATAATGTCACAGAAGCATGATAATTCTTGTTCTGCTGTCCAACAATCTTTTAATTCCAATAGAAAGAAAAACTTTCTGAAGTGTGAAATTTTGATTTATAACTACAGAAAGAGTGAATGTGATTCGTTATTATTTCTTCAAACTGTTCTTCCAATATGGTGAAGTATTACCATGTATTAAATCTAATTTACCTCTCTAAAAATGATAATGCACTTGGAACCCACAGAGGTAAGCAGCGCCCCAGGTATCACAAAGGCACGAGAGTTTAATCTTGCGCTCTTTGCTCATTGAACTTCTGGCTGCTCATTTCCTCTTCTATCTTTTGAAAAAATGGTGATGATAATACTAACATAGGGTCGTCTCTAGCAATAACTTAAAGTGTTTTGTAAGATCTTTGCAAATGGATTCAGAAATTCTAAGTGACAAGTGGATTTTTCCTCTTCCTTCTTCCTTTCCTGTCCTGAGTGAAAGAAAAGATGGGAGAGGAGCCACCAGCATGATGCTGTGACTTTCTGGTCCACTGAACCCTGCGTGGTGAATGGCTCCTGATTACTGGTGGGAGTTCCCTTCTGAAAAGCCCGTCCTTGTGTACAGACACTTTGTGAGTATATTTGACTATTACTCCAGGGCCTATAAAACTTTTAGATTTCTGAAAGAAGGAAACTGCCTTTCAATCAAATATTCTTGACATTGGAATACACTGATGCTGACACAGAGACACCAAGATAAACATAACTAAGCTTTAGCTGACTGTTCAAATGGTCATGAGAGGGTATAGCCAGTTTTTAGAGAGGAAGCTCAATTAGACATCAGTAAAGAGTTAGACAGGTGTGAGTGATTTCAGGAAAATAATGGAAGAAGCTTATGAAATTAAAATCAAAGCTAACATGATGCAAAGCAAAATTATGTCTAGCTTGATGTGTGAGAAATAAGACCCAAAAGAATGAAAGTCTCACCTACTGGAACAATACGTATTAAGTGGTACAGGATTCTAGACACTCAAGCCATTTTTACTCCATATTCAATGATGGTATGTACTTTAGTGGGTGCTAAACTAAAATTAAGATGACTGGAGGTTTTGGGGCACCTGGATGGCTCAGTTGGTTAAGCATCTGACTCTTGACCTCAGCTCAGGTTTTGATCTCAGAGTTGTGAGTTCACACCCCTCATTGCTACTTAAAAAAAAAAAGATGATTGGAGGCTTTTGAATGAACTCTTAAGGAGCATACACTCTTGGTTTATCTTACGATCTGTACTGTACAGCTTCTCTCTCTTTTTTTTCTTTAAAGATTTATTTATTTATTTTAGAGAGAGAGAGAGAGAGAGAGAGTGAGTGGGGGGAGGGGCAGATGGAGAGAGAGAGGGAGAGAAGCAGACTCTCCCGCTGAGCGTGGAGCCCCACACAGGGTTCGATCTCAGGACCCTGAGATCATGACTTGAGTGGAAACCAAGAATCAGACGGACGCGTAACCAACTGCAGCACCCAGGTGCCCCTGTACTGTACAGCTTTTAATCATAGTGGCAAACTTTCAGCTTCCTGTTCTGTAGATATGACCATTAAACTAAGGATATTCTAGAGCTTTGAAAGCATCAGAACCATACACAGCCATCTCCACGATGTTTCTTTGGTAGCCATTCTGTACAATGGAGACCATGTGGTTTCTACTTCAGGAGATTAAATGATTAAAATGTGGGCAATGTAAACCGACTATTGTTTGTGGCCAAGTCAAGATGATGTCCTGACTTCCAGTTGTGCTGGTGAAGAGGCAGCGAGGGAAGGGTGACAGATGGTGAAGGAAAGGTGACAGCAACAACAAATGCAACGCTGTGCTCAGAGCACATGAGAATTTGATAAACCACATTTCCTGAGGCAACATATAGCACATATTTTTCTATGTTTTGAACAGAAAAAGCTGAGACTAGAAAAAGTGGGAGGTCTGGATCTCTCTTGCTGTTTGCTGTCAGAGATGAGATCATGAAAATAAGGGATGTAAGCACCAGTTTGTGGGTACACTTGAATTTCCATAAAGTGCTCATTGGAGGTGTAGAACAAAGAGTAAGAATGTGGGCTTGTAGGTGACAGATTTCCACTTGGCCCTTCCTCTTTTTTTTTGTCCTCTGGATGTTCTTCTATGAGATCAAGGTTATGCCCATTGAACTATGCATAGATGGATATTCCCTTCCATATAAATAAATAAAAAAAAGGAGGGCGCCTGGATGGTTCAGTCGCTTAAGCGTCAGACTCTTGATTTCGGCTCAGGTCACGATCTCGGGTTGGTGGGATCAAGCCCTGTGTTGGGCTCTGTGCTCGGTGCAGAGTTGGCTTGAGGATTCTCTCCCTCTGCTCCTCCCCCTGTGGGCACGTGCATTCTCTCTTTTTCTAAATAAATAAATAAAATCTTAAAAAATAAAAAAATAAATAAAAAGAAGGGCGGATTTGCAAGGATCTATATATTTTTGTCATTTCAACTCTGTTTCAAAGCACTGGTCAAATGTGGCAATTTTCATGTATTTCTCAAGTCAGTAAAGTGAATTAGTTTAACTTTTTTTGGACAGTCTTAAGAATTCAAATTATTTAATAACTTAGACAACTTTGACACTATAGTCCAGGATATTTAATTACACAAAAGCTAAGATTTGCTGGTTTTAGATTGTCAGGAAGAAATTCTCACAATTTCTAATCACTCTGACGTGATCACCGAAGAAAATAATGAACATTCTTCTATAGGAGAAAATATTGGGTATGAGCATACACTGTCAGTTATGTTACAAAATGCCTCAGTACTGTGAAATTGGGAGATGTGTTATATTAAGGAATTGGCTACAACCTGCTCTCTCATTCATCAGGCATCTTCCTTCTGTCCCATCTGAATCAAGGCTCTATAAAGAACAGGCTGAACTGATTGGATTTTGTGATACGCCCCCCTTCATTTTTCTTTTTCTGTACTGTAGATGACATTCATTCATTTTTTCCCCCAGAAAAACATGAAGCTATATTTATGTGCTCTTATTTCTGTTACAGTTAATAACTGAGGGCTTGAAGTAAATAAGGAATTATTTGGCATGAAATATGAGGTAACCTTTCATAGTTAATTACCACAGCACAGAAGACCTACATGCTAGGGACTGACAGAAAGCTATGTGCACAGAGCACTTGTACATAGATCAAATAAGCAGGAAGTTATATATTTTTTTTCTGAAAAATTCTATCACTGTATTATACCTTTATAATATAGGTTAATGATGAGATTTTAACTTATATTTCAATGATATGAACAGAGAGACACATGTGCCCCCTCTATCCTTTATTTAGGTCCTACCTTCTTCACTGCCATCCACATCGATCTCAATATACAGTATTACAAGCTAACCCGGATAGTCTCTGTCTTCAGAGAGTTTTTCAGTTAGTGAAAGAATCAATAAGTATGTAATTACTGATTTCTCACACAGTACCAATCCTGTGAATGATGCAGCTAGGGATACAAAAGATATTGAAGGCGTGGATTGTCTAAAAGGAATTTAAGATGAATTCTGCCAAGGGGCAAGATTAAGATTACGAAATTGCCACTATTCTAGTGTTTTTGATTTATGAATATGGTAGCTTCTTATGATTCGAAGTCGTGACTGTGAATGACAAAGCAGTATATAATTATTGTGGGATATAAACTGCAAATTACAGGACATAAACTGCAAGTTGTATATAGGCTTTGTGTCGATAGCTGTAAGGAGCCCCCAATTCATCAGAGGCCCTTGGGCAGTACTGGAAAAGGGAAAGAGAACTGGGTCAGGCATTCCAGGCGAGAGGAAGCCGGGAAGGGCGAGTGAACGCGGGCGAGTAAGCTGGCTGCTCACACAGCCGGCGGCGGGCTGGGGACTCGCTGGGCGCGGGCTGGGAGAGGGTGGGGACGGGTATGCCAGGGGGCGCACTCTCTGTACAGGACTGGTCGAAATGGGAGGCACAGAACGAGAAACACGCCAACGGAAAGAAATTCCCTGACCGTTCTCCTCGGACAAGCGCTCTACTTTCTGAATTCCACCTTCTGTATCAGTTACGTGCCTCTTTTCACGCAGCGATGTCTATGTTCCCGGGACGGACGCTGTGTGCACCGGGCGTGGCTTCGTAGCTCTGATTAAGTCCGTATGTTGTGACTCCCTGAATCGATGACAAGTTTTAGTGTAACAGGGACCAGGGATTTTGCATTTATTCTTTCAAAAACATGTAATGAGTGTCTATATGTGACAGCCACTCTTGTTATAAAAAAGGAAAGCCATTGTTCTGGTTCCCGAAGAGATCCAGGCAGTTAAAGAAGATAGGATATCGGTTTCCAGCAAACCGCAGCGAGATTAATTCTTAAATTTTTCTGGAAGGGTTAAAGACTTCAAAGAAGAATGATCTTTTGAGCTGAGGCTTAAAGGATAGAAGTGTTTTGGAGGCAGGAAAGCGAAGTGTGGGTGGCTTAGGAAGGTGCAAGAGCCCGGCACAAGCACCGAAGGGGAGGATGTGGTGATACGTCGCAGAAGGTCCCCGTGTCCAGTGCAGCCGGCTGTAGGGTGGAGTGAGGGAAAATGAGGTTGTGCGAGAGGCAGGGGCTGGGTAAACGTCTGCACATAGCATGCCAAGGATCTTACTAGGTGGTACGTTGTGATGAAGCGTGCTGATTAGGTAAGATAAGTTTGAATCTGAATGTTTAGAATGATCCCCTGCAGCAAAGTGGGGCAGAGAGGGGAGGAGGGGCGTGACCAGCAGGGAGACCGGGACGAAGGCTGCTACCACCGCAACAGTCTGTGACCGACTGGGCACGGTGAGAATAAAGAATAAAGAAGGAGAAAATACAAAAAGCAATTGGGAGGTAAAATGGACAGACTTTGGTGTTGGGTAGGATGTGGGGGACAAAATGAAGAGAAGGCAAGGACCCTGTCTGTCTTATTCACAAGTGTATCTCCAGTACCTAGAAGAATGCCTCATCTAGGGCCCCAGCAAATATTTGTCAAAATGAATAAAAGTGAGACATCTAGATGACTCAGATGTTTATTAATGGCAGTCGCCGGCAGAAGGGAGACAGGAAGGGAAGATAATGTAATCACCTGTGGATCACTGTGAGACATAGTGGTGGTTTCTAGAAGAGCCAAACTATAAGACATACACTATAAGGAAGTGAGGGGTGTGAAAGGAAGAAGAGCTAATAAAGGAAATGCCAAATATGACTGCAGGAACACAGGAATAGGATTAGGTTAGGTTACCATCGTAAGTCAAGTGAGACATTTTCAAGCTGAAAATTTTACAGGGTGATTTGTCCAGAGCGTTCAGTGAGAATGAAATCTGGCAAAACCAGTGCTCAGCTTTGGGGAACGCAGGGAGGAATGTCATCAGTGATGGGCATTAAAGGTCCCTTGCCTTTTTATGTGGACGTGTCAGAAATTAGAGGTTGGCTTACATTTCATTTATACAAACTCTGTGCATCTTTTAACCTGAGAAAGATAAAGGCAGCATAGGAAATGGTGATTTTAATGGTAACAACCAATAAGCAGATCAGAGATGGATATGACCAAATGATTAAGAAAAACACCTAAGCGTGGAGATAACACTGACTTAGATCATAGTTTCTTATATAGAACGGACAACTGCAAATTATATGATTGATATTAATCAGAATCATTATGTTTTAAAGGAATGGGTATTTCTTTAATTAGTAACTTTATGTGACATAAATTGATGAATCATCCCAACATATGACATTATGGGCAATATTACATATCTTAGATCATCTCCAGATACGGTCTAAATTAGCAAGTCCCTGGAGGTTTTGAGTGGTTACTCTCAAATATTAGTTACCTAAAAAGCACCTAATGTGCTGGATAAAATTCTATTCTTTGATTCAAGAGTGTTTGGGAATTAATATCTTAACAAGCACCCTCCTGTGCTTCTGAGACAGGTGTGAAGAGGTCCTACTTAGAGAAAACACTGCCTTTAGTGCCACTTGCATTTTTAAGCTGGTGTTCTTGTTCCCTCAGGTGGTCGAATGTGGAATTGCATACTTCAGATTTCCTATTTTCACTCTTTGGACAACAGAGCTCCACAATTTATCTACCTGTTATCTAGCCTTTATTTAACCATTCTATAAACCTGAAAATGCAGTGCAGCATGAACATTCATCTCCTTACTTATAAAGCAGATGACTAGAGAAGACCAAAAAATGTCACAAGAAAGATTCCATAATTTACAAATGCTGTGGCTAAAACATTGCTTTTTGCTTGTTTGTTTTTGAGAATTTTGAAGGACTCTTCATAGAAGAGTACTGAAGAGTTACTCGGTGGCAGCATTTTCATGGGCCAAGTGTTTATCCTTTACTTGGGTTCTCCTTTTCAATCTTTCAGAATTTAGA
Organism: Halichoerus grypus; assembly: GCF_964656455.1. Taxonomy (NCBI): domain Eukaryota; kingdom Metazoa; phylum Chordata; class Mammalia; order Carnivora; family Phocidae; genus Halichoerus; species Halichoerus grypus. Next base: position 90,178,425 of record NC_135720.1, on the reverse strand, counting down.
AGATTTGTTTTAAAACAAGACAGACCCAGGGTCTTCAAAGCTCATTTCCATTTTTCATTAGCCGGTTTCTTGTGTGTGTGGGAGGAGATGCTAATTAAAAGGATATAATCGATAAACATACGACGAAGGATGTGTAGAGTAAAGAATCAGGGGTAAAAATTCCTTCTTCTTTCCCCTTCTTCCTCCCTGACTTCTGGCAGTCACTCAATAGATATTTGTTAAAACCACCTGAGAGGCTTCGTGGGCAAAGTAGTGATACCGGGGACACCGTTTTTATGAAGGAAGAGAGAAATTTAGCAAACCAAAGTTTGTAATCGAGGGGCTGTGCTCTACGTGCAGGGCAGGCTATCAAGGCTTAGAGGCAGGGAGGTTGCCCGCCCGGGAGGGAGGAGCGTGGCCACCGGGGAGATCCTAATGGAGAAGATGCTATCTGGACTGGAAACCTCTAAGAATGGCTACTTTTTAAAACCTTGTGCAACTGTGTTGCTGTCTTACACATCATACAATTATCTGTTTTTAGGGTGGTTCTCGTATTCATTCATTCAGTACTGATTACGTGTCAGGCAGCGTGCTCCGTGTAGGTGTATAAAGCTGAAGACGACTGGCTTGGCCTCTGTCCACATAGAGCTCCCATTCTTGTAGTGGAGACAGACAAAAATAAATTATCTAAAAAATAGATTAAAAATGATAAATTGAGGTATAGGCTTTGAAGAAAATAAATAAGAAGCTGGGGTAGAGAATGGGTGCAGTGTGATAGCATCCGCTTTTGTGAAAGGGAAGGCCTCCCTGAGAAAATCTAAGCTGCCTTGTTACCGAGGCCTACTCTGTTTTAAGTGCTTTTCTTGTATCAGCTATGTTAATCCTCACAACTCCATTAGAGAATGTCCCATTATTAAACCATTTGCCGGTGAGGAAACTGAGGCACAGAGACATTAAGTAACTTGACACATAATCTGTAGGTGGTGGAGACTGGATCCAAGTCTACATGCCCGGGCCCCACAGCCTGCTCTCTTGACCCCTCTGACAGCCATCTCTTGTCAAGGCAGAGGAAAGAGCCCGCACAAAGCCTCTGCGACCGGCAAGGGCTGGACGGTGAAGGCACTGAAGAAGATGTGCGTGAGAGGAGCACAGAGACCGAGAGCGCTTGAGGTTGGAGATGGAGGCAGGGGCCTGATCCTGAAGTCCCCCTGAGGACACTGTAGGGAGGTCTGGATTGCATTCTAAGTACAGTGGAAAGTCACAGGTGGGTTGTAAGCAAAGTTTTTTAAAAAAGTAACTCTTGCCATAACTTGGAGAATGATCTGCAGGCAGCAAAGGCGAGAGGGAGATCAGTTTGAAGGAGGTCATGCAGTTTGGCAGAAGAGATGGGGCAGAGATTCGAACGGACTTTGGCGGTGGAATGAACAGCAGTTCACATGATGAAGTGCTTTCCCCCCGCCCCCCAGAAATGGTCGGAGGCTGACACACCACCCTTCACTTGGGATGTGCGCTCCTTTCAGACACTTGTTAATACTGAAACCAATGTTCAGAATTAGAGGCAGGCACTGAACGAGTCGAAAAGAAGAGAATATGTTATTTACCCTAGCATACGAGAACCCTTGATGGTTGCGAGAAAGGTTCTTTTCTGGTGTAATATGTTGATTTCACAGATGAGAATACTGAACTCAGAGAAAGTAGGTAGGTAGGTGCTTTTCCTTGATTCCACACAAGCATAACTGGTTTCTACTTAAGACAGACAAATTTAACTTATAGGTTGATTTCCCACCAATTCTAGGGCATTGGAGGACTTTATTCAGGCCGGGCACTTTCTTAATTACTTACTTCTTTAATTTGGAATGGTTTCCTTTCAGGGCAACCATTCCCATTTCACAACACGTGGTGAAATGATGTCCCTTCTGAGAACTTCCCTTCTCTCCTTATATATGGAAACAGAAAGAAACAGAGGAAAGGACAAGTCAATAAGCTCACCTCTCACGTGACATACTCACCTTCTCTGCCCTCACGTTTGCCTGCCGGAATTCTTGCCCTTGATGAGAAGTAGCAGCCCTGGTGTGAACAGGGCTTTGGAAAGGGTCAGGGAACGTCTGAACACTTTGGACTACAGGGAACACGCTCGAGGCAGCAAACAGGAGGAGGCTGCATTTAGGCAAATGTGTCCTTTATCTGGAGCTAATTGGAGTATCCCTGAAGAATTTCTAAAGTATTCTTAAAGAAGCTAAGCAAGTCCTAGAGGGTTCAATTAATCTTACCATGGCCCTTCTGTCCAGTGAAAAATATTAAGTTATTTTGCAGTGCCGAGTGATTATTTGCCAGCTGAAACTTCAAGTGGAATTCATAACCGAAGCCGATGTCTGGGATCCGTGAATAAGCCAGGAATGAAGTGTATCCAAAAGCATCTGTGCCACTGAACCTGGGCTGAGAAATATCAATAGCTGTGGAAAAACCCAAACCAAATAGTTAAAATAAACCTGTGCATGTACTTGTAAAAGGAGGGTTATGTTTTGCTGATGCATCTGGCCAGAGAGTCTGTTTACTATCACGTTAATTAGACTTAAGTGCCCTTCAGCATTGAGCAACTAAGTGACTCAATGGGGAGTTTCAAAACCAGAACAAAGGAAGTGCAGTGTTTTGAGATCTTGTATATAAAGCTTTCACATACCCTTTTTACATAATGAAGAATTGACTTAAAAAGCAAAACCCTATATTTGAAGAGTAATTTTCAAAATAAAAAAGATCACTGGTGGTCAAAGTGTTTGCCCAGGTGCTTTGTAAACATGATTTGGCATCTGAACACTGGCCATGATTTAGAGAGGAACTTGCAGCTTTGAACCTGGGCTTTTCGAATCCTGCCCTTCTGGAAAAGCCAAAGCCATAGGTCAGGGTGGGAAGGCCAAGACATGGGCAGGCAACAGGTCAGTTTCCAACACCATGTTGTTAATGACCAGAACTTTTCTTTTAGTAGAAATCTTTGTTTAAAAAAAATACGTTTACTCTTGCTCTGTTAAGATGCTTGTTAAAAGAAATGAAAGCATAGGTTTCGATAGGACTGAAACTGTAGGGAGATTTAGTAGAAACAGGAAATGGTTAAAAACGAAGTTCAAGGGGTGCCTGGGTGGCTCAGTCGTTAAGCGTCTGCCTTCGGCTCAGGTCATGATCCCAGGGTCCTGGGATTGAGCCCCGTTGGGCTCCCTGCTCGCGGGGAGCCTGCTTCCTCCCTCTCCCTCTGCCTTCAGCTCCCCCTGCTTATGTTCTCTCTCTGTCAAAAATAAAATCTTAAAAAAAAAAAAAAAAAAAACCAAAACGAAGTTCAAGAGCCAGTGTGGACAAAACAGAATTTAATTGAGGGGTACTGTTAGCCAGCTAGGCTCTTTTCATCCCGCCTCTAATCTTGCTTCCAACTTTTCTCTTGGATTGCTCTGTTTTGTTTGTAAATAGTCCCAACTGGCTTCTGTTTCCCCCACTCTAAGAGGATCACAGGAAACAGGAAGGGGGCTGTTGATCCCTATCCTGGTCTGTTAGGCATGGTGTTCCCAGATTAAAAGATGTTCCTAGGATCTATTTTTATTAGTTTGAGACAGCTTGACAGAGGGAAGAAGAGCTTGTTTTGATTACCTTATATTGCTCTCCTATTCTCTAGATATGTTGCCTCTCCTAGGAAGTTGTAAAACTAGAATTTTTATAAGCCTTAAGAAATATCTTCACTCTGGTTCCTAATGCTTAAAACAAAAGAGCTTGTTATGTCTGGTTATAATTGTTTATACAGCAAATAATTGTACTATCCTGGGAAAAGTGATTCTACTTATCAGAGGCTTTTATTTCTGTTTGTTTCGTATACTATTCAAGTAGGGTAACTGTGTGGAATCAGCAGAATAAGATTTTGTTAAAATCTGACCAGTTTATTCCTTGGGATGTATGGCCTAGGATAAGTGTTCTTTTTCTCAAAACTCATCAAAATCTGAAGCATGATTTTGACACATTCCAACCTCTTACATTTATTTTTTTATCTAATGAAGTAATTTATGGTTTGTGTTCCAGAGACAATAAGGCTGGGCCCTTCCTAGCAGGGATTTCACTTGCAGTAGCCCCATAGATAGGATAGTTGAAGGAAATGAAATGTAGTGGAATTGAAACAAAATAAAAAACTGACAGTGTTTGATGCTGCCATTAAAAACAATAGAATTCAACTAAATTTAATACTAAAATAGAGGAATTTGGGTTTTTTTTTAGGAATGACTTTTTAAACAATATTTCTTCCTGTTAATAGTTTCCGACTGGGTATACTTAAAAGTTTGGTAGTACATTCAGGTTAAATCAAGAGATACACACCTTATATGTATTTCACTGTCAGCCACTGTGCTAGACACTGTGACACAAAGATAATAAAGCAGCATCCCAACCCCCAAGGAACTAGTGTGTGGTCAATTAACTTATCCAAATGAGCTGGATGGAAAGTGGAATTGAAAGCTGATGAGCAGCAATTCACCTGGCAGATAAAAAGGAAAGATAATTTCAGGTTGAAAGAAGAGCATGTTTTCAGGTAGGGAGGCCCAAACAGCGTGTCATACTCAAGGAACTCATGGAGTATGTCAATTTTAGAATGAAGTATAAAAAAGAAAAGTACAAGCAAATGTAATGAGATAGTCAGACAGGGATCCAGTTATGAAGGGCTTGATACTTTCTCCATAATCTCTGAGTGGTTGGGCAAAGTCAGAGTTGCCTGTTAGAAATACCACTCCAGGGATGAAATGTGAAGGCTGGATTAGATGGGGAGAGCTGGAGGACCAAACTTGGGTTAAGAACAAAAATGAGGATTTTGATGATACCAAGAAATCCAATAGTGAGCTAAGCTTACACTGAATTGTAAATGTGAGGAAATTTATGGGTCAGTCATGGAAAAAGATAATGGTGTGATATTTATTTAAACAGTGAAGAGAAATGTGTTATCAGTGCTAGTATCCAATCAGAATAAGTTTATGACACAATTTCATACTATTGGAAAGAAGTACAATGTATACTGAAGACTGAGGATAACCATGCGCACAGGAAAGGGCCTGTCACACTCTGCATTTCTGAGCCTAAAGCTACACTGTCGAATAATGTAGACATTCACCACATGTGGCTGTCAGTACTTGACTTGTGGCTAGGCTGACTGAGAGGGCTTAGTATGGAGAAAAGAATTTAAAATATCTTTTTAAAAAAAAAGATTTATTAGAGAGAGAGCGAGCGAGCATGCGCTTGAAGTGGGGAGGGGCAGAGGGTGAGGGAGAGTCTCAAGCAGACTCTGTGCTGAGCACAGAGCCTGATGGGGGGCTCGACCTTTTATGACCCTGAGATCATGACCTGAACCAAAACCAACAGTTTGACACTTAACTGACTGCACCACCTAGGTGCCCCAAGAATGTAAAATATCTTACTAATAATATTTTATATGCATTAAATATTGGGTTAAATAAAATATATTATTAAAATAAATTTCACCTGTCTCTTTTTATTTTTAAAAACGTGGCTACTAAAAAACATAATTACATAGGCAGCTCACATTCTACTGAAGAGCACTGCAGAGAGAACCACCTGTCTCTGAGCAGGTAAGTGATTTCTCTAAACCCTCAGTTGTGATTTACTTCAAGGGGCTTTGTCTTTTGGTAACTCTAGGAGCCGTGAAAAGATAGGGTTTCTAAGGGGAAGAAGAGGAATCAGGAGAAGGGGTCAAAGAATGTCCATCCCACTGTGAAGAGGCTCCTGTGTCCTCACCCTCACACCCTCCCATGTCCTCACCCTCATCCTCATCCCACTGGATCAGGCAGGACAATGTGGAGGGACCCAGATTAGAGAAAGAGGACTTTCAACCTTACAAATGATTCTTTTCAGTTCTTGAAAGTAAGCCCTTTATGATCTTCAACCAGGCAACATTTGGTTAATTTGATTACTCTATTACACAAATTCCCAGATCAGACTTCTAGAAGTGTCAGTTGTCATCAAATTAGTAGATTGAACAGATTGTAATGGGAATATTTTAGGACTATTAAGTGAATTTTTTTTTCCTTTTGTAATCCCTAGTTGCCTCATGGTTTCCATATGTGAAATTTTGTATTTTTTTCTTCAGTTCTTTTAAAGTTACAGCAATAGATTGGGACCATGAGGAAGAAAGGGGGATGTTGGGATTTGAACTAAATATTAATTATTTAGTGTGTGGAAGAAGGGAGCAAAATCAAAATCACTAACAGCAGTCTGGGAACATTTCAGGCAGTCAAAAAGCCTTATGTATCTCAACATCATCTAGGGTCATTAAAAATTCTACAAACCTTCAATGATGGGAAAATGTCATTACCTTTTCTATAATATAGTGCTCGGTTGCAGGCTCCATGTGGAATCTCTGCACGACATATCACATTATGCTCACAGAATACATCTTAGCAAAAATTACTACAAAAAGGGTATAAACTTCCGTCTTCTAGAAAATTTACTATGGCAAAATTTTCTCATTCCCCATCGGGGCAGAGATATTAGCACTTGAATGTTTTAAATGTAACTGTACTTTTTTCTTTTAAAAATGCTCTGTGGTTAGTCCTCTTACCTGAATTATTGACATTTTATGCATAGAAGTGACCAAGATGAGCTATCAGGATGGGGGAAGAAGACATATATAAGGGTTCAGACTGCAGAACACCTTCCTTTCAACTCTGCGATCAGTGATGCCTCCTGAAGCCCACTGGCCGTGACAGATGAGGCATTAAACGTCACGGTGATTGAGAAGAGGCCGCTGGACGCAGCCAGCTCGGACTCCATTTTGGATTGCCTCACTTTCTATGTAAATTTGGGCAAGTTAGCTTCTCTGTTTTAGTTTCTTCATGTGTAAAATGAGGATGGTAAGAATATCCAACTTTGTGTGAAGAATGAGAAAAGTATGTGGCTGAAGGAAACACATCTGAGCTAATCACAGATCTCAAGTGGGCAAGCCTCTTGCACAAATTCTGTAATCCTACTACATTTTCCCAGTCAAGTCACGAAGGCAACTAATTTATACCTCTTCTTACCCCCTCCAACATCTAACATTCATCATTTCTCAATTAATGATCTTGCTTCTTATTTCATGGAGGAAAATAAACTAAGAACAGAGAACTACCCCATCTCTCTGCCATCAGATCCTCCCTGCCTCAAATCTTTCATTTTGATTGAGATGTTCTGCCTTCCCTCTGGTTACAAGGCTGACTCTGCCTGGGTATCGGATCCACCCCTCATTTACTTAAGGGCATTGTTTCAGCAATTCTTTCCCATTTCCCCAGGGGAGACACCAAATTCTTCTTCTCTACTGAATCATTCCCTTCAACATCAAATACGCTAAGATATCTCCATCTGAAAAAACTGTTTTCCTCAGCTCCACATTCCTCTCTAGCAGCTCCTTGTTTTTCTACCTATCATTCTAGTAAGAGTGTTCTAAAGAGTATCCGTGTTGACTTTTTCTTTTTCTTTTTTTTTTTTACCACCTATTCACTCTTGATTTCATTCTAGTCAGCTTATCTTCTCTCTTTCCTTTGAAACTTCTGATGTGAAGGTCACCAGTGACCACCATCTTTTTAAATTCAATGTCAATTCTCTGTTTTCTTATTCAGTTATCTCAGGAGCAGTTGACAGTTCATTCTTTCTTTCTCTTGAAATGCTTCCCTCACTTGATCGTCATGATATCATTCTCTGCTAGCATTCTTCCTGCCTTCAACTGCTCCCCATTCTCCTTTTCTTTCAGTTGTCTCCATCTGCCATCACTCTCTATCTCCTCCTATGTACCACCCACAGGAGGATGAGTCCTAAATAAAAATCTTTATCCTTGACTTCTTTCTTTTTTTCTATTTATTTCAGAGCTCCACACTCATATATCCAACTACCTACTAGATATTTGACATACATTTGTATGACCAATGGGAATCTCAACCTAAACATACACAAGACAGAACTCTTTATTCTCATATCCTTATAACCTCTCCTTCCAACCAAATCTCTTCCCCAGTCTTCTCTGTCTTTGTTCAGAACAAAAATTAATCATAACCTAAATTATTTCTTTTTCTGCCACATCAACCAGTTGACTGGAAAATCCTGTTCATTTTCAAAATATCTCCTGAATCTCACTACTTCTCATCACCTCCATCAATGCCACCAAAGTCTACTATGCTATTCTCTCTAGCCCAGACTACTACTGGTTTCTTAACTGGTCTCCTTTGCCACCTTTGTCTCCCTGCAGTCTCTTTTTCATATTGTAGCCAGTATGGCCTTTAAACATTAATTGCATACTTCAGAGTCCTCTAGTGTTTTCCCTTGAATTTTGAAATTAAAAAAACCCCAACTCTTTAGCATAGCCTCAAATCCCTACTCTCTGAATTTATTTTATATGCATTTCTTCTTGCTCATTCTGCTCCAACCTTGCTAACTTCTTTGTGTTTCTTAAACCAAACACGCTCCCAGGTCAGGGCTTCTGCTTCTCTAGTTCCAATGCCTGAAACATATTCTCCCTCACTTTTTCAAGACTCTGCACAAGTGTCCCCTCTTCACAGGGGTCTTCCCTGACTACCCTACGAAATTATTAATTCCTCCTACCCCCATCACTCTCTAGTTCTTTAACCTGCTCTGCTTACTACAGCTTAACTACATAATGTGCTATTTGTCTATTTTTTACTGTCTCTCTCCCCAGTTATTTTAAATTTTTTTTACTGTCTCAATCCCCTAGATTGTAGGGCTCATCAGGGCACAGAGCTTGCCTGTCCATTATCAACTCCAGGGTGTACAACAGTGCCTGGACTCACGTGGGTATGGGATACATTTTTATCAAATGGTTGAGTGGATACATATAAGGGGCTTACCATAGTGTTGAAAAAATAGTGACACTGATATGTTATTTTTCTGCTGTTATTGTTTATTTAATATCTTAATTGTTCTGTTCTTATGTCACTAAAGAAAGAATTGGATCTGTTAGATGAAGTTGGGAAAAAGAATTTCTATACCATCACCAATGCTAACGATTGTTTGTTTGATTTTTTTTTCTTTCATTTTTCTAGTCATTTGCTTCTAAAGAATAAGAACATCTCTGGATTTTTGCAAAGATATTAGAATCTTAATTTTTCAAGTGTGAGCAAAAATTCAAATAATATAATCTATATTGATACTGAAAATCAAAGAAGTTGTTTTTCATAACTAAGTTGAATAAATATAACTATAATTTCATAAGTTATTTCTTTTAAAATTATTTTATGTTTAATATTTGATAATAGTGTCTTTTGAACTCGTAAGATAAAAATACCATTGGGGCAATTGATAGTTTTTGATAGAAATTTTTGGCTTTTACATGACAAAATATCTGTACGATTCCCTTACAATCTTGTTTAAAATTTTACAATATGGACTTGAGAAAAGTTCCTTAAGTTCATTAAAGAATTTTTGAAAATGTATAATGTTTTCAGGATAGATGGTCTTGTCTAAATCTATTTTTCTGAAATAAAGCTCATTGCTCAATACAAAAGACAAGAAGGAAAGAAAATAAAACTGTTGTTGATTTTTACTTGGATTCTGTTTTCTATATAGGCTGCTGCATATAACCTTAGCTGACTGGACACCAGGGAGCGCCGAGCTAGTAAACATGCAGTTCAGTTCTTCCCTCCTCTATTATGTATTTTAATGAAGCAAGCAGATGGTAGATGGATTTTCCCCTGGAAACTGCTGATTTTGAAAGACTTTGGTATGCCAGTTTTGCAAGCATGGTGTTTAGCAGCATAGACTACCCCGAAATATACATTTAACTCTGCCAGGAAAAAATTCATATACCCTTAGGCAGATGGGTAAATTTGCAAAAGTACCAAACCACTGCTCACCTCTCCAGCTTTCTTTTGTAGATTTGAATGTAAACATCTTTCTTCTCTCTTTGTTCTTAACTTCTTCTTAGTAAGATAGCAATAGATTTAGCTCAATATCCTGCATAAGTGCAATTAGGGTATAAAACCATATACATGATCGCTGTTGTTTCTATTTCTGTTGTTGAATAAGCTCCTTGTCAAACACGCTTCCACACTGTTCAGCATTAACATTCAGAAATAAAAAAAGTGGTAACCTACAAATGCGATTTACATTTAAAGGGAAGCGAAAAATAAGTCTCTTCTAAGATGTTATTAACAGTAATAGGTGATGGTGACTTGTACAGAAAACATATACTTACTATTCTTTCTGAACTCAAGATCATACTCAATACATGAATAAAATCAAGCTCTCTATTCAAATGGATATATAATATTCAATTCACCCTCAGGTATAAACATGAAATAAGTATCATTGGTTGCCAATTCCTGTTCATACTAAATCATTCAAACATTCTGTGTAGATACAGAATTCCACCATTCTCACTTCTCTGTCAGTGAAAAGCTAAGAACAAACAGAATTTTACATTAAGATAAGAAAACTGATGAAAATATGGAGCATCATTATTTCCACCAGCAAAAGAAATGGTAAATGATCAGAATCCAAAGCAGCACATTCTTTTTAGATGTGTAATTCTTAGAAATTAGTGCCATCTTCTGGCTTCTCAAAGTACTGCTTTCAATCCAAACCAGATAATGGTAGATTTTCACAGTACCATGAAATGTCAAAGAAGAAAAAAATCTCCAAAAGATATGGGTCACATTGTAGATCTGTGTTACAGTTTATGGCATAAACTTTGAGAAGGGTCTCATGTATCCTGTATCTATCATTCACATTACATAAACAATGCAGATTTATCCCGGATTAAATAGGCTTTGTAGTTTTTTGTGATAAAGTAAAATTCCCAGATATCTCACATGGAATATTTGAGAACTGATGTGTTTGGAACACTTTTCTCATTCCTAAGTGGTGAGTTTCTTCATGTTAATGGATTCTTAGTTAAGAAATTAGGAAACATCAAGATTGGAGTGGGTCATCATTCAAGTTCAGGGGAAATTAAAAAAAAACTTTTTAATGTATTATTTTTTAAGCTATGGATATGTAAATGTATTTTTATATACTCCAAAGTAATAAAAACAATAGCAATGATATGAGCTCCTATATTCTAGTTGCTAGGTGCCCTCTCAGAATTATTTTAGTTCTCATAGTGCCCCCATGAGATGTTCTTACTCTTGTATTTCTTTTTTTAAGATTTTATTTATTTATTTGAGAGAATGAGAGAGAGCACTAGTAGGGGGAGCAGCAGAGGGAGAGGGAGAAGCAGGCTCCTTGCTGGGCAGGGAGCCCCATGTGGGACTCAATCCCAGGACCCCGGGATCATGACCTGAGCCAAAGGCAGATGCTTAACTGACTGAGCCACCCAGGCGCCCTACTCTTGTATTTCTGTCATATAGATGAGGCTCAGAGAGGTGAGGTCACACAGCTAAAAAATGGCAGAGTCAGGATTTGAACCCCAATTCATCTGACTCCAAAGCCTTTCTGTGTTCTTTCTGATGGTGGCTGGGATATTCATGACGTTGGCTGATTAAAAGCTATTGGTAGATATTTATATTATCAAAGTTTGTACCCAAATTGATTTCATACAAATTTGTCTTATTTCCATGCCCAAGTCTTGGTCCATGGACTCATGGGAAATTGGCAGTAATCTTATATTCCCTCTTCCATATTTAATAGAAATGTAAATACATTTAATTGCCTTGCAGTGCCAACTGTTTAACTGATACTCAATATATACCAGTGAATTTATCAATAGATAAGTTTGAATAGGAGTTTAATTATTTTATAATATACAAAGTGTGTAAGTGAAAAATAGTGGTTAAAAAGATCAGTATTTGGGATGTCTGGGTGGCTCAGTCAGTTAAATGTCTGCCTTCGGCTCAGGTCATGATCCCCGGGTCCTGGGATCGAGTCCCATATCGGGCTCCCTGCTCAGTGGGGAGCCTGCTTCTCCCTCTGCCTGCCGCTCCCCCTACTTGTGCGCTCTCTCTCTCTCTCTGGCAAATAAATAAGTGAAGTCTTAAAAAAAAAGATTATGTTTGTAAAGTTTTCTAAGTGTTTGAATGCACACACAAACACACACACACAGACACACACACATATATTCCAGATAATTAACTATAATTTTCATTTTGTTGTATTGTGTAGAAATAGTTTAGAAGAAGCAAAATCTGAAAAGGACCCAAATAATAAGAATGATTTATCAATAAATAAATATATATCAATATATCAATGATATATCAAAATAAAAAGGCTGATATACTCTATGAGAAAGAGAATTAAGAAATTTGTACTAGAGATACTAGTGGGAAACTATTTTTAAGACATCTGTAGTTTAGCTGTTGAAGTGCTGGACAAAAGCAGCAGCATACTGCAAAATACTAACTTATTTCTGGGGACCACTACACATGATGTTTCAAATGCATATAATAAAGGGAAGATTTTATGTCAATAAATATGGCATGAGAGATTATTCTAAGTCATATTACGAATAAAACAAAGAAAAATCATCAGCCAGAATTTGTGAGGTTTAAATTTTGTGCAGGAATATTATTTTTGAATGGAAAAGATCTTGTTATATATAAAAGCCCCAAGACTTCATGTACTAATAGTAAGCAGGTGCCTAATTCAAACTATAATGGTATATAACAAAACTACAAAAAAGGACTCGAAGATTAAGAATTAGAGACAGAGTATCCTAACAACAATCAGGAAACATAATGAAATAAAATATTTTACTTGTTATAGCGTGAAATACTTGGAATAAAACTTACCCATTAGGTTTCTTAAAGGTTAGAGTCAACAGAAATCAACCCTGGCTATCCGAAGCAGGAAAAGAATTTATGGGAAGGTGATAGGCTAGCTCATAGAATCAATGGGAAGACTGGAGAACCAGTGGGTAGAAATAGGCTGAAATAAAGGAATCTAGGCAGTTCAAACACAGCTAAGTTCACATTGTGTGAACAGTGTCATCAGGATGCAGTCATTGTCACCTCTAGGACTGGGGACAGTTATGTGGCCACCTCAGCTATAAATAATTTCGAAGTATCACTCTCTCTTTGGATGACTTTCTTAACATTTGTATCCTGGGGTATCTCATTGGCCTATCCTAGGTCATGTGTGTGCACACAAGAAGGAAGTGCTGTGTAGCTCAAAACAAAAACAAAACACAATAACCAATAGATGTCCCTCAGAGACCTTTGGGGACCCAGTGTCAATCTGCATTCTTTCTCTAGTACTTGAATTTTCAAATTAAAACTTCCTTCTGTGACAAAGGAGCCAAGAATATACAATGGGAAAAGGACAGTCTCTTCAATAAATTGTGTGGGGAAACCGGACAGCCACATACAAAACTAGACCACTATCTGACAGCGTACACAAAAATAAAATCAAAATCGATTAAAGATTTGAATGTAAGACCAGAAACCATAAAACTTCTTGAAGAAAACATAGACAGTAAGCTCCTTGACATTGGTCTTGGCAATGATTTTTTTGGATTTGACACCAAAAGCAAAGGCAACAAAAGCAACAATAAACAAGCGGGACTACAGCAAACTAAAAAGCTTTTGCATAGCAAAGGAAACTATCAGCAAAATAAAAAGGCAACCTCCTAAGTAGGAGAAAATATTTGCAAATCATAATCTGATAAGGGGTTAATACCCAAAATACATAAAAAAAATTCATACAACTCAATAACAAAAAACATTTCTGATTTAAAATTGGGCAGAGGAACTGAATAGGCATTTTTTCAAAGAAGACATACACATGGCCGACTGGCACATGAAAAGTTGCTCAACATCACTAATCAGGGAAATACAAATCAAAACAACAGTGAGATATCACCTCACACCAGTTAGAATGGCTGGTATCAAAAAGACAAGAACTAACAAGTGTTGGCAAGGTTGTGAAGAAAAGGCAACCTTGTGAGCTGCTGGTGGGAATGTAAATTGGTGCAGCCACTATGAAAAACAACATGGAGGCGTCCCAAAAAGTTAAAAACAGAACTAACCATATGATCCAGTAATTCTTCTTCTGGGTATTTATCCAAATAAAATGAAAACACCAACTGAAAAGGAGACATACATTTCCATTTCACTGCAGCATTATTTATAATAGTTGAGATATGGAAATAACCTAAGTGTCCATCATTGGATGAATGGATAAAGAAAATGTGATGGATATATGTACAATGGAACATTATTCAGCCATAAAAAAAGAAGGAAATCTTGCCATTTGTGACAACATGGATGGACCCTGACGGCATTAACCTAAGTGAATTAAGTCGGACACGGAAAGACAAATACTGTTGATCTCACTTATGTATGGAATCTAAAACAAACAAACAAAAACCGAACTCATAAACACAGAGAACGGACTGGTGGTTGCCAGAGGCAGGAGGAGGGGAACAAAACATGTGAATGGGGGTTAAAAGGTACAAGCTTCCAGTGATAAAATAAATAAGTCACAGGGATGTACTGTAGAGGGTGATGACCAAGTTAATAATACTGTATCGCATCTTTGAAAGTTGGCAAGAGAGTTGATCTTGAAAGTTCTCATCATATGAAAAAAATTTATAACTATGCATGGTGACTGGTGTTAATTAGACGTATTGTGATGGTCATTTTGCAATATATACAGATACAGAACCGTTACACTGTACACCTGAAATTAATAGTGTTATTATATGTCAATTATATCTCAATAAAAACAGGAAGCAAAGCAAAATAAAAACTTCCTCTGACATAATGCAACAATCCTATATAATTTTTAAAAGCCATTCTCTTTTCCAAAATGGAGTCTTTTTAAAGTCTTGTCTTTTATTGCATTTTGTTCCAAGTCCAAGATCTTGGCAGAGTGGCCATTTCTCCTCATTTTATGCTGTGATTCCATCCTGTTATGGATATGGTCTCAACAGTTACTAAACCCAAGTACTTTCCATAGAGACCAGGCTGCACACGACCGCTGTAATGATATGTGGGATTTTTCTTGGTGAGAAAATCAAAGGTGCTGCTCATACTGTTGTGGTTTGCTGTGCATCAGAGTCCACAGAGGGGGTCCACAGGAAGGAACTTGATATGGATAGCTAATTATAGTGGGGGGGCCAGAAAGACAAATGGGGATATGGTGAGGCCACCCAGACGCTGGCGACAGCTGAACAGTTGAAGGTGGCTGCCATCACGAAGGCTGACAGGACAAGGGGAAGACCCGGTGTTGTTAAAATCCCAAGAGCTAGACTACCTGGTGGGAGCTGGAGCCTTCACTTGGGCTGCTCTTCAGGACAAGGGACCACGGGTGGGGAGGCCTGGAACCATAGCAGATAGGGTTACTGGTAGACAAGCCACCAGAAGCAGGGGAGGAGGGATAAATACTCTGGATTCTCTCTTCCTCCGACCCCCCAGTCTTCTTCCTCTGGTAGGGAAAATGTAGTCTGCACATGTGTGAAACACAGATCTCAGAGAAAACAGGCAAATGACCAGCACACATTGCAATGAAAGCAACCCCGAGGCTACAATTCTTATTTCCAGAACTGGTCAGGAGGCCACCTCTGATCTTATAACTCCCTTCCTTGAATGCTGTCTCCTTTCAGGTAGGGGAAGCAAATTCAAATTCTTTCCTCTGTGTTCTTACAGGAGCCCTGACACGGATGAAATTCTATGCCTGGTGTGGTGATGCAAGCCTTCATTCCTGAGAGCCCCAGCCATGGTGGGCCTGCTGTCTAGGGCTTCAGGAGGCCTCTCTCAACTCTTAACACTAGATGTGTGAGGCAGAACCCCAGAGCAGACATCTCACTTTTGTATGTGCATGTGTGTGTGTGCATGTGTGTTCACACCTACATCATGGCCTCCATTATCAGTCTAGTGAAGCCAATGACAGTACTCCTCAGAATAAGGTTTCTAGGGGCGCCTGGGTGGCTCAGTCGGTTAAGCATCTGCCTTCAGCTCAGGTCATGATCCCAGGGTCCTGGGATTGAGTCCCGCATCGGGGTAGGGGTGGTGGTGGGGGTCCTGCTCAGCGAAGAGCTTGCTTCTCCATCTCCTTCTGCCCCTCCCCACCGCTTGTCCCCTCTCTTTCTCAAATAAATAAAAATCTAAAAAAGGGAGAATAATGTTTCTAGATTAATGAAGTAAAATACACAGGATTATAAAATAAGATACCTTTTGGAAATATACTTGATAAAATCTAACGACAACAAAATTATGCTTCTTTCATAATGCATATAAATAACAAGACCTAGCAGCAGGTATAATAACCCCAGCAATTTCAAATTGTGAGGCACACAAAACTATTTTAATGTAGTGTACAACAAATTGTAATATAAAGAGATCTGATTTCTGTCAGTGACAAAGTCATAGTTATTGCTGATACTACTGTGATTTGTTGCTGCCATTCATAATTAAGAATCTGTTAAATTTTTGTTGGAGGTGGTAAAAAGATGTACTTTCTTTTCCTCATCCGCATTCACAGCTTCTTTGATCTAGAGAGTCACCCGAATTCTACCAGAATACTTTCCCTCACCTGCCAGCTAATTCTCCACTTCAGTGTTGGCTTAAACATTCCCTTCTTACTAAGGTCTATCTTGTCCTACTTTGCCCACTATATTTAATTGCACCTTTCCCCTGTGCCATATAACTTTAAAAATGCTGTCTTGACCCAGTTTTGGGGCCCTGGTTCGAGGCTGGTCAGTTCCTTTCTTGAGAAGCTGAGTCCACACTCTCAAACACTTCTCTTGTTCGGCTCCAGACCACTTACGTATCACCCTAATCCCCTGGGGCCAGGTACCAGATAACAGGAACACCCATTGCTTCTCCAAGTCCAAGAAATTATTCAAGAGAGCCAATCCACAGGGCACCCTTGAAATCCAACTCACCCCAGTTGCCACATGTAAACTGTCTTCTCTAGCTCTGGCTGCTGGTACTCCGTCCTTGGTACACAACCCAGTGTGTGGCCTTGCGTAACAACCTTCTTTTGTTTGGAGCTGCAAGTAGCCAGAAGTTCCACCTTTCATCCATCCATCATCAAAAAAATCTTTAAATCTTATAAAACAACTTGATTTCTCCCTGGCATTTCCTTTCTCTCCTTTTCTTCTCCACTTTTCTGTTTGTTTTGTTTGTTTGCCCTTTAGTACTCATTATCGTTTAACAATTCCCTAGCATGTCTCACTCCACAATGGAATGAAAAGTGTAAGGCAGGATTTCATTTTTGTTCTCTGTTGTGTCCCAAACACTTGAAAAGTGTCTGACACATAATGGGCTCTCTATACACATATATTGAATGGATGCATGAATCTCCACCCTGTGCCTATTGTGATCAGTCACTCTGGGCAACATCTTCAGTTGAAGGAAAACCCTTTTGTACATGAACAAAGTACTTGAAAAGCCTAAAGTAAGAGGTGGCTCTTGTAGTTTCTAATTCAATGGGAACATTACTGGGTCTCTTGGTAAGAGCTTTTCTCTTTTGGAGGCCAAAAGCTTCTAAGCTAGTGGAGCTCAGACTCATGGAGAAGGGAAAAGTTGTGAGTAGGTCTTCAGGAGTAATCATGAGAGGGATTACCCTTCTGCAATCCCATGGTCTCTGAATCTGTGTAACATGGCTGTAGGAGACAGAGCGTTACGTATCAGCCATGGTTTCAAAGCATACATGGCATCTTGCAAAACAGCATCATGACCCTGAAAGGTGGCCCAGGTGGTGCTGTCATAGACTATTTTGCCATTCTAAAAAACCAAGAGCTAAAATAAACTATTGGGACTACAGCAAAATAATAAGCTTTTGCATAGTGAAAAAAAAAAAAGGGCAACAAAATAAACAAGGCAACCTACCGAATGGGAGAAGATATTTGCAAGTGACATATCTGATAAGGGGTTAATATCCAAAATATATACAGAACTTATACAACTCAACACCAAAAAAATAACCTGATTAAGAAATCAGCAGAGGATCTGAATAGATAGTTTTCCAAAGAAGACATATACAGACGGCCAACAAACACATGAAAAGATGCTCAACCTCAATGATCATTAGGGAAATGCAAATCAAAACCACAATGAGATATCACCTTACATCTGTCAGAATGACTAAAATAAAAAAAAAGATAAGAAATAGCAAGTGTTAACAAGGATGTGGAGAAAAAGGAACTCTTGTACACTGCTGGTGGCAATGTAAATTGGTACAGCCACTGTGGAAAATATATGGAGGTTCCTCAAAAAATTAAAAATGGAAATGCCATACGATCCAATTTCTCACAACTGGGTATTTACCTGAAGAAAACGAAAACACCAATTTGAAAAGATATATGCATCCCTATGTTTATTGCAGCATTATTTACAATAACTAAGATATGGAAGCAACCTAAGTGTCCACTAATAGACAAATGGATAAGGAAGAAGTGGTACATGTACACAATGGAATATTATGCTGCCATTGAAAAGAATGAACCTTGTCATTTGCACGACATGGATGGAGAGTATTATCCTAAGCGAAATAAGTCAGCCAGAGAAAGACAAATACCGTATGATTTCACTTATATGTGGAATCTAAAAACAACCAAATGACTAATGAACAAACAAAAAGAAGAATCACACCTATTAATACAGAGAACAAACTGATGGTTGTCAGAGGGGAGAAGGGTGGGGGGATGAGCAAAATGGAAGACAGGGAATGGGAGATCCAGGCTTCCAGGACAGAATGAATAAGTCACAGGGATTAAAGGCACAGTATCAGAAATATAGTCAATGATACTCTAACAGTGTTATATGGTGACAGATGGTCGCTACACTTGTGGTTTAGCATCTCATAATGTATCAACTTGTGGCATCACTGCATTGTATGCCTGAAATGAATGACCATTCTATGTCAACTATATAAAAAAACCCCAACAGCTTTTGGATGCTAAATTTCGTAAGACCAGTATCTGTCATTGCTTGATTTCTTTCTTTTTCTGTAAAAAAAAAAAAAAATCCATTGATTAGAAACAGTGTTGCTCAGAATACCATGATGTTTCACACCGTATTGACTGAGTTATCAGTAGAAATGCTGGAAGAAGCATGACTGGTAGAGCAAATGTTCAGGAGAATAGGACAAGTTCTTGCCATTACTACAATGTAATCAACCTGCCACTGGTGGCTGGGTGGTCCCCCTTCAGCCCCGAGACTGTATCAAGGGTCAGGACTGTTTGTAGCCACTGGGAAATGGAGAGTCAGAAGGGCCACTTCTGAAGTCATTCTTATTAAGCAAAGTCAATGCTGAAGCCTTGCATGGCCTCAGAGTCCTCTGCCAAAGCCATTTCCACGTGCAGCTGGATTGCATTCTAAATCCTCTAACAACTCCTATTTCTTCCATCAAAAAATACGTATAATATTTTTCTCACATCCCTTGCAGTCATAGGTGTCATTGCTCTTTCTAGGTTGTGACAGTCTGATGAGAGTGATTTGTCTAGACATTACTTCAATCACATTTCTCTGATTACTAGTGAGTTTGAACACCTTCTACGTGTTGGCTCTCTGTGTACTCTTTAGTGAAATATGTTAGTATCCTTTCCTCATTTTTTCTTTTGAGTTTATTTTCAGAATTCTTAAGAACTCTTTCAATACTATATTCTTTTTCTATCACATTGCAAATAGTTTCTCCAAATCTATTGTTTTTCTACTGACTTTAGATATGATACTGCTTGCAACTCAAAAGCTTATTTTTTTAAATGTAATCCAAATATTTCTTTTTACAGCTCCAAAATTTTGTCTTAAGAAGACTTCCTTCATCCATAGATTGTACATGTAGTTTCCAAGATTCGTTTCTAAGATATTTACTGATTTATATTTTATATTTAAGTCTTTAATAATTCTAGATTTCATTTTAGTACATAATGTAAGAGAAGGTCCGACTTAATTTTTTTCCCAGTTGGAGAACAGGTTGTGCCAGCTCCATTTATTACATAAGACATTCTCTCAGAATTGAATAAAACAGTAATTTAGTCACCTACTGCATTATCATATATACTGGGATCTTTTGCTGTGTTGTCTCTTTGTCCTACTGTCCTATTTGTATTTTACTATGGCAGGACCATATTAATAATGATGATGGTGGTTTAATGTGCATTCTTTTATCTGGCAAGGCAAGTTGTCCTCACATTTCTTCACTTTAAAATATTTTTACTGGATGGGACACCTGGGTGGCGCAGTCAGTTAAGCGTCTGCCTTTGGCCCAGGTCATGATCCCAGGGTCCTGGGTTTGAGCCCCATATCAGGCTCCCTGCTCTGCGGGAAGCCTGCTTCTCCCTCTCCGTCTCCTCCCCTGTTCCCGCTCTCTAGCTTGCTCTCTTTCTAGCTCAAATAAATAAGTAAAATCTTTAAAAAATATTTGTACTGGATTTTCTTTTTAAAGATTTTATTTATTTATTTGACAGAGACACAGCGAGAGAGGGAACACAAACAGGGGGAGTGAATCAGCTGGTGAATCTCAGCTGGTGAATCTCTTACCAGCTGAGGGCATGAAAGACTTAAGAGTCCTTTTCCTCCACTTTTCACCTCAAACCAAGAGAGAGGGGTTTTAGGAACAAAACCTGTAGAGCTGAAAGTGTGTTCCTGAAATTTGAGGTGAGGGGACACAGCGGACCGACTCCTGCTTGGAAAGTCTGAGAGCTGAGACTGGTTGGCTGCATTGAGGGAGTGAGCAGATGAGAATCTGACTCTTGATTGGGATGAGTCAACTTCCCAGGGTTGTCGGCAAAAAGAGGTGGACATGTTTGCCTTGGGTCTGATGTGGGTCATGTGTGGGACAGAGACACAGAGGTGATTTTCTTAAGTTTTGACCAAAAGAACCACCTCAAGAGGTGAAGAGCCCTCAGAGGGAACGCTGGAGCTGTCACTAGGTGGCTGGTGATACAGCCAAATGGAACAAAGATGCCTTTTCCCAGGGCAAAGAACACTGCCTGCGAGAAATGACCAACAGTGAGGTCTCCAGAGAACCCATTTCAGTGCCCCATAAGCCAAGGTTGGTTTTAAATATTTGCCAAATCCAGAGGGCAGCGAAGCAAAATCAATGTGACCTTGTTAGTCAAGAAAGAAGTTTCCTGTCTCCTTTCTCCCTGAGCAACATGGGGAACAATCAGGAACTACAGTTAGCAAAAGAGGGATGGAAGGGTTTAAGTTTCCTTTTTCTCTGACTTTGGACTTTCTACCTGACTCAGCCCCCATTTGGGAAAGCATGAAGCTTAAAGCAAACAGAAGATTTGCCAATCACATAAAAATGGATGACCTCATTACTAAGTGGAACTGATTGTTTGTGACCCAGGAATGACCATGTCTAAATTTTCACTTGAGGAAAAAAGGAAGAACTAACATCACTGAACAAATTTAAAGGGAGAAAGGAAGACAAAGTGAAGTTTCTTTATGTATACATATGACCATGCTGTTATGAAAAAAAGCTTTTGATTTATATCTTTTGTCTGGTAACTAGTGATAGCACCAAATTTTCACATTTATTTTTATTTTTTTATTTTATTTATTTATTTTTAAAATTTTATTATGTTTTGTTAGTCACCATACAATACATCATTGGTTTTTGATGTAGTGATCCACGATCCGTTGTTTTTGTATAACACCCAGTACTCCATGCAGTACGTGCCCTCCTTAATACCCATCACCGGGCTAGCCCATTCCCCCACCCCTCTCCCCTCTAAAATCCTGTTTCTCAGGTCCATAGTCTCTCATGGTTCATCTCTCCCTCCAATTCCCCCCACCCCATTTTTCCCTTCCTTCTCCTAATGTCCTCCATGCTATTCCTTATGTTCCACAAATAAGTGAAACCATATGATAATTGACTTTCTCTGTTTGACTTATTTCACTTAGCATAATCTCCTCCAGTCCCATCCATGTTGATGTAAAAGTTGGGTATTCATCCTTAAATTTTTGCATTTAAATGATATCAATAAAAATAGATTTGTATCTTCCTCTCCAGTGTTAATACTAATTATTAAATTTTTTTTCTCACTGCATTTGCTTGGACTATCCTGACAGTGGTAAATAGTAAGAGTAATAGTAGTTAAGTTTTCATTAAGTTGTCAAGTTTTAACTTGAAGAGGCTTTAACTGAAGAAGTTTTGTTGTTTCCCCATGAGGAATAATATATGCTTTTGGTTTTAAGTTTGCCTTAAGTTTTAGTACTTTTATTCAAAATTTAATTTCTATTTCTGTTTTCTAGTTTCCTTATAAACAATAAACAATAAAGCACAGCTGCTGAATTTGGCTGAATGCCTTATCTGTATCTATTCAGTGACATTTTAGTATCTATTGATATGATCATAAATTAATTTGCTTTAGTATATTTATCTGATTTTGAATTATATTGATAAATTTCCTGAAGTTGAATCATCACCCTTATATTCTCAGAACATACCCAACTTGGTCATAATACATAATATTTTGGTACCTTGTTGGAGTGTATTTGCTAACATTTAGCCTTTGTTTTGGTTTTTTGCCTCTAAGGTCATTTAGTGAGATTGGTCTATAGTTTTCTCTTCTTGTACTAATGTCATGGCGGCTTAACACAATGATGAGAAGCATTCACTTTTTTCTTTGGTTTGGAAAAACATGAGTAAGACGGAAATAGTTTGTTCTTAATAGATAAGATATAATACCTATAAGCACGTATCACTGAGGTGACTTTTAAAATAGTAGATATTTTGGGATTGCTGGGTGGTTATTCTTTAAAATTTTTTTTCTTCTTTATCATCACATTCTCATTCCTAGTCCTATTTTTAAGCGTTTTACTTTAATCAGACTCTTGAGGAATTCTTTTGGTTTTATAAAAAACCGAGGTCTTTTATACTTTATTTATATTTTATTTATTTTAGTTTCATCAATTCCGTTTTTTTCCAATTTATTTTTATTTCAATATTATATGTCTTAATATGGGTGCTTGTTTACTTCCTATATTTTTATCTTTGTCTTTAGTTTTATTTTTTCAGCTTTCTTTTTTCCTAAGTTATTTTTATTTATTTTGCTGTCCTTTTTTAAAAAAATTTCTTAATATCAATGCTAAATTCTTATATTTTATTTTTCTCCTGGATCCACTTTGTTTTAATCATGTCTCAGAGTTCTTAGATACTGATCTCCAGGCTCCAGCCTGATGCATAAAGGAGAAATCTACTCTGCTGGTATCCCTCTAGAACTCAGGACCCTACTTTCACCAAGCTGCCTCCCAACCTCAGAATATACCTATCACAAGGGACAGACTGGAATTGGAAATAAAGGAAGATATCTTCCCCAAATCCCCTCTCCTTTCCATTTACAACGGAAGTTAATATACAATAGGCAAGTTGTAAATAAAGAAAACCTGAAAATCACTGAGACATAAAATAAGTTTGTAGTAAGTAGAAACACATATAATGTTTAAAAATAGAGCTATCTTATGACCTGGCAATTGCACTACTAGGTATTTACCCCAAAGATACAAATGTAGTGATCCGAAGGGGTACCTGCACCCCAATGTTTATAGCAGCAATATCCACAATAGCCAAACTATGGAAAGAATCTAAATGTCCATCGACAGATGAATGAATAAAGAAGATATGATATATATATACAATGGAATATTACTCAGTCATCAAAAAAGAAATCTTGCCATTTGCAACGACATGGATGAAACTAGAGTGAAATAAGTCAATCAGAGGAAGACAATCATCATATGATTTCACTCATATGTGGAATTTAAGAAACAAAACAGGAGCACAGAGGAAGAGAAGGAAAGATAAAACAAGATGACATCAGAAAGGGAGAAAAACCAAAAGAGACTCTTAACCATAGGAAACAAACTGAGAGTTGCTGGAGAGGAGGTGGGGGCTTGGGGATGGGGTAACTGGGTGATGGGCATTAAGGAGGGCATGTGATGTAATGCGCAGTGGGTATAATATAAGACTGATGAATTGATGAACTCTACCTCTGAAACTAATAATACACTATATGTTAATTAATTGAATGTAAATTAAATTAAATTAAATTAAAAGAAATACATATAATGTTGAATAGGAATTTTTGATATACTAAACTTGTTAATTTCCACTAAATTATTTTATCAATTCAATGTGATTTTATTTTTTTATTTTTTATTTTATTATTTTTTAAAGATTTTATTTATTTATTTGACAGAGAGAGACACAGTGAGAGAGGGAACACAAGTAGGGGGAGTGGGAGAGGGAGAAGCAGGCTTCCCGCTGAGCAGGGAGCCCTATCCCAGGACTCTGGGATCATGACCTGAGCCTAAAGCAGACGCTTAACGACTGAGCCACCCAGGCGCCCCAATCCAATGTGATTTTAGTTGAAATATATGTAGGCATGGATTAAAGGTTTAGAATAAGACACAAATAAACCTGGAAGATTTTATTATGAGAGTGGCTTTCCAAATTATTGAGCGAAAGAAGGATTATTCAGTAACTATTAAGGTAAATTTATCATTAGGATGAAGGAGAATTCTTTAACTTATTCCAAAACCCAAAATACTCCAGCTGGGTAAAAAATTAAATTAAAAAATGAAACCATAATATCTTTTAAAATAAAAAGGATGAATCAATATAATTTTAATCTTTCTAAACTGGCTATAGTAAAAGAAAGCAGAAAGAGTGATAAATTTGGCTACTTAAAATTGAAAAAACTTCTTTATGACAAAAATGTGGGAAAACAAAATCAAAAGACAAATGGATTTTACAAATGGATATAGCGTATTTTGATTATCCATTCTTCTGTTGATACACATTTGAATTGCTTCCATCTTCTTTGGCTATTATGAATAATGTGCTATGAACATTCCTATAAAGGTTTTTGTAGATATATATTTTCATTTGTCTTGGGTATGTTCTGGGAGTGGAATTGCTGGGTTGTACAGTAACTCTGTTGAACATTTTGAGCAATTGCCAAACTGTTTTCCAAATTCATTACACCGTTTTAGAATCCCACCAACAATGTAGGAAGTACTGATACATGCTACAACATGGATGAACTTCAAAAGCATTATATTAAGTGAAAAAAGCCAGTCACAAAAGGCCATATATTATATCATTCCATTTATATTAAATGTTCAGAATAGGTAAATCCATGGAAATAGAAAATAGATGATTGGTTTTCATGGGCTGGGGCAAGGGAATATTGAGGAGTGAAAGCTAATGGGTACACGTTTCTTAGGATGATGAAAATGTCTGAAATTAGACAGTGGTGATGATTTCAGTGAATTGTGCATTTTAAAAGGGTATAGGGCTGCCTGAGTGGCTCAGTCGGTTAAGTGTCTGATTTTGGCTCAGGTCATGATTTCAGGGTTTTAGGATTGAGTTCCTTGTCAGCTCCTAGCTCAGCGGGGAGTCTGTTTCTCCCTCTCTTTCTCCCTCTGCCCCTACCCCTACTCATGTTTTCTCTCTCTCAAATAAATAAAATCTTTAAAAATAAATAAATAAATAAATAAATAAATAAATAATCAGGTACATGTTATTGTAAGTAAATTGTATCTTAATAAAACTATTATTTAAAAAAAAAAGACAAATGGGGAACAGAAAGAATTCTTTTTATTACAACACACATGACAGCCAAAATGCATTTTTCCTCATTACAAGGAACTCATTCTGAAACATAAAGCAAGAATAAACAGTCAGAGAGGCACCTGGGTGGCTCAGTCTGTAAAGCATCTGCCTTCGGCTCAGATCATGATCTCAGGGTCCTGGGATCGAGCCCCATGTTGGGCTCCCTGCTCAGCAGGGGGCCTGCTTCCCCCCTCCTTCTGCCCCTCCCACTCCCCTGCTTGTGCTCTCTCCTTCTCAAGTGAATAAATAAAATATTTTTTTAAAAAAAGAACAAACAATCCGAGTAGCATAATGCTGGCAAACGTTTAACAACTTTTTGGAGGAGATGGGGCCTGGTGAGGGCCCTTATTTGCAGGGTTAGTTGATTTTTTTTTTTTAAGTTCTACTTATTTAAGTAATCTCTGCACCCCACATGGGGCTCGAACTCAGTACCCTGAGATGGAAATCGGCTCACGCTCCTCTGACTGAGCCAGCCAGGTGCCCCCAGCATTAGTTGATTTTAATGTTGTATATATTCCTACAATGGCTGCTTTCAAGCTATTGTTAACAACATTGGATCCAGCACACGTTGCATTTCAAGGGCAAATGGTCATGAAATATGAGTGAGAGATTTATAGTAATACAAAAGGCATTGCTGAACCACACTTATAAATAAAGGAAGGCAAATTAAAACAATGCCAAGATCATTTTTAAAAATCCCATGTGGCTAAAAAGCTTTGAGAAAAGGCCCTCTTGTGGTCTTATATTTTGGTG
Source organism: Halichoerus grypus (assembly GCF_964656455.1). Classification (NCBI taxonomy): domain Eukaryota; kingdom Metazoa; phylum Chordata; class Mammalia; order Carnivora; family Phocidae; genus Halichoerus; species Halichoerus grypus. The sequence continues at coordinate 90,152,166 of NC_135720.1, read as the reverse complement.
GGAACATAAATTATTTGAAGGGCAGTTTGGCAAAATCTTTTATTTATTTATCTTTTTAAAGATTTAATTTATTTATTTGACAGAGAGAGAGATAGCGAGAACAGGAACACAAGTAGGGGGAGTGGGAGAGGGAGAAGCAGGCTTCTCGCTGAGCAGGGAGCCCGATGCGGGGCTCGATCCCAGGACCCTGGGATCATGACCTGAGCCGAAGACAGATGCTTAATGACTGAGCCACCCAGGTGCCCCTGGCAAAATCTTTTAAAGTTAAACATGAACATGTCATTTGACCCAATAATTACACTGATAAAATAAATGTCCTGCTGACTACTTTCTAGGGAAACAAATTCTATATGCTCTTGGGGGAACATAAGATGTAAACATTTTGTCTTTCACAAAAAAGAAAATAAAGCCTCTAACAAAATGGGGGAAAAAAAGAAAAATGGTTCACATAAAGTTATCGGCAATAATACAGGCCATGATGAAAAGCATGGAATTTTTATGAAATATCAGATATTTGTTTAATGTAGGAACAAGAAGGAAAAAAATGAAAAATAACAACATAAAAATGACCTATCAGAAATTAATGCTGAACAATGGCGATAGTTGTTGTTCTAAAAAATGGCAAGAAAATATCTAATCCACTTACTTAACGTAAAAAAATCCTGTCTATAATTACCATATGGGTAAGAAGTGAAGGAGCAATTATAATGGAGTGATTTTCAAAATAGTAACAGAGGGATTAGATTTATTAGGATCCTTATTGCTTGGAGAACGGTAACATCCCTCAGCACAACTCACAAATGTAATGCAATTCATTCTAGCAAATATTTATTAGTCTACTAACACAGTAGGTGAAAATCACAGCACCTAATAACTCTGAGGGACATAAAGATGAATGAGACATAATCCTTTGCTATAACTCAGCCTTGTACCATTCTTTGATTTTTTTTTTTAATAAAAAGAATTTCTTTCTCCCTTTACTCCATCCATCCCCACTTTTCAAAACAATAAATGTGAGGGTAAAGACTATATTTGTTTTGTATTCCCCACAGCATCTGAGATGATGGCACTCTATCAATTCACATGTGGCATTCAATCGATATTTGTTGACAATGCTGTTATACTGACAACAATTTGAAAAAAAATAGAATATTTTATAAGAAGAATACCACATTTGAACATACTCTGGAACTGTCATAACTTTCATAGTGACCGGTTGTGTCTTTGTTTTTCTACTTGCCTACCCATACACTATCCTTGAGCATCCTGGTTGAAATGAAAACCAATGTGCAAACTGTTGAGGATTTTCTCTTCTCAGTGGAGAATTTTGTTAGTGATTTCTTTTTCCTTACCACATAGACAAAACTTCAGTCATTCATGTAAAATGAGGCAGGTTATCTCTGTTTATATGTCTTTCAGTTAGCATTCTGTGAGGTGCACATGGAAACTATATGTCCAGACTGTGTTCTGAACAAGAAGCAAGAAAGGGTGAAAAGAGAGAAAAATTGTAAGTGACTACGACGCAACCAAACGGCACTCTAACCTTCTGATGAGGCAAAGGGATGAAGTTAAGGTTGATCATTTAGATAACTGATTCTTCTTGTATTTAACTTTCTACTGAAGTAGAACACAGACAAGTTCACAAATCAAAAATGTAGAGCTCATCGAGTGAACTCGTTATTTCCATGTAACCCTCTTCCAAGTTAAGAATTGCTGGATTATGTCTGTTAGTATTTTGTTTAGGACTTTGCATCAGTATTCATGAGTGGACTATCATTTATTCTTCTTGTCAAGTTCAATACCTAGATTGTGCTCATCTCATCGAAGAGGTTGGAAGTTTTCCCTCTTGTTTTATTCACTTGAAGAGTTTATGTAAAACTGGTGCCATTTCTTCCTTAAATAATCAGGAGAGTTTGTCACTAAAGGCACATGAGTTTTGATTTTCTTAGGGGAAAGATTTTTCTTTAGGAATTTAATTATAAGATGATTCATGTTTGTTATTTCTTCTTATGCTAGTTTTTTTTTTAAAGATTTTATTTATTTATCTGGGAGAGAGAGTGAGCGAGAGAGCAGAAGCAGAAGGAGCAGCAGAGAGAGAGGGAGAAGCAGACTTCCCGCCGAGCAGGGAGCCTGATGTGGGGCTCGATCCCAGGACCCTGGGATCATGACCTGAGCCCAAGGCAGCCGCTTAACCAACTGAGCCACCCAGGTGCCCCTCTTCTTATGCTAGTTTTAACTAATTTTGTTTTACTAAGATTTTATGCAGTTTATATAGTTTTTCAAATATATCGACATGAAGTGGTTCGTCAAATCCTCCAAATATCTGTATGATTTGAAGTGATGTCTGTGTCTTACTGATTAAAAAAATTTCTCTGTCTGACACTTAGAATCCCTGTCTCATATCTGTGTCTGGTTCTGATGCTTGCTTCAGATGGTATTTCTTTTCTTTTTTCTTTTTTTTTTTTTTTGGTTTTTAGCAAGCCTTGTAATTTTTTGTTGAAAGCTGGACATAATGTGTCATGTAATAGGCACTAAAGTAAAAAGATTTTAATGGTGATGCCATTTCAGTATTTTAGCAGGAGGCTGTGTGCCTGGGCTATGACTTTCAGAAATGTGTTTTTGCTCTTTTTCCCTCCTTAGGTGAGGCAGGAAGGCTAGAGGGGCTGAGGTGGGGAACATGCCATCTCTCAGGTAGGCTAAGGCTCTGGTAAAGCCTTTCCCCCGGAAAGGAGGCCTCCCTTAGCTTTTGTGACACCTTGCTCTCCAGGTTTTCCTGTTCCACCTCTGACCACACCTTCTCCGTCTTCTTTTCTGTGCTCCTCTTTCTCCTATACCTACATTATAAATGTTGTAGCTCCCAGAATGTAGCTCTTTACTCTCTTCATAAGTGATTTCATATATTTTTATGAGTTTAAAATGAAATATCCACCATCCCTTTGACATCTCCACTTACATATTCTACAGGCATCTGAAGCAAAACTAAACTCCTGTTTCCATGCCAAGTTTCTTCTTCTCACTTCTCAGTAAAGCCTTCTATTATCTAAGTCGCGCAATCTAAAAATCTGGCAGCCACTTTTGATTCTTTTCTCCTCATCCCAACACAATCTATCAGTAAATCTTATGGAAGCTACTTTCAAATAAAACTCGAATCTGGGCCAGTTCTTTCCCACTCTGCTCAGACAGCCTCACTTCTTACATGGATTCCTGCAGTAGCCGCCTCTGTCCTCCTTCTTCCATTACTCCTGACCCAAGTAATGGGTTATAAATACAAATCACTCCCCTCCTTAAACTCATGGCTTATCATTGGATGTTGAAGAAAATCCAAACTCATTACCGTGACCTACAAAGCCCTGAATGATGTGGCTTCAGCTTATTTCTTTAAAGTCACTTATGCTACCCTTGCTTTGTCCTTTATACTCTAATTTCACTGGCCTCCTTAGAGAGGCCCTCCTTGACCACCTGTCTAAGCAGGCCCCGCTCTGCTCTGCCGTTTTCATCATGTCATATATTTATTTCTTCCACAGCACCAGTCACAATTTGGAATGATATGTTTATTTATTTACTTTTTGCCTGTCCCCTTTTTGGATGGTAAGCCTCACCAAGGAAGGTATGTCTGTTCTGTTTACCAAGGTTTACCAAGCACCTAGGACAGGCATGGCACATAATAGGTTCTTAATTAGTATTTGTTAAATGAATAAATTAGAGAATGAGTTTTCTTACAATTAAAATGACCTAATTAAACCATATTTATTACCTCGTAATTTGCCAGATAATTTCTAATACTGAATTTCTCATTTGGATAACTTTTACTAAAAGTAAAGAATATTGATGTCAAATCTAATAAATTTCTGTGCCCATGGGACAAATCATAACTGATAACTAACACATCTTCCCAATTGCCTAGGTTTGTTTAGATAGAATTTAATATGGTAAGACTTGATCAATGACTCATAATTTTATACTAGACTTTTTAAGTCTAGTATAAATTTTATATATAATTTATAATAATATAATTTTATACTTAAGACTTCTTATACTATCTTCTTAAGAAGATAGTTATTATTTCAGTCTCTGCTAAAATAATCAGTAATCACTTCCATGATTAGATTTTGCTTTAAGTACAGTGTAACCAAATCTGTATTTGAGACATATCTGTAGGATTCAGAGTAACATAAAAGTTAAGAGCACAGCTCTGCCACTAAGCAACCATTCCTCGTACTGGTTATTTACCTTCTGTAATTTTCAGTGTTCTCATCTATAAAATGGGGATGATCATAATAGCTGCCCTTTGTGCTCTTTTGAGGATTAAATGAGATATTGTATATAAAGCACTTAGAACAATGTCTTCATTGCAAGTATTAAATACCTGCTAACTCTGATGGGCTGTTTCATAATGAACGGTAATGATGGAGACACACCATAAAACTGCACTTGAATCAGCAGGAGTAAGTCATGATTGATTTTCCTTATTCTCAATCTAAGGGTTCTGACTGGAATAAAAAAAAAATTGAAAAAGAGGAGGACAATCTATTTAACTTCTTTATTAGCTGATGAAGAAAGTGAAGTGGAGGGAGGTGAAGTGACTTGTTGGAGGTCACACAGCTGGTTGGGTCACATTTTGGACCTGGATCTGGGCTCTGTTCTCCAGTGTAGGGCCTTCCCATCATACAGCACTAATAGTTCAATGCTGCCCGCTTCAGTTTCATCACCTATAAAGTGACGTAAAGACTTGGTAGTTAATAAAACAGTATCTATGGGGCGCCTGGGTGGCTCAGTCAGTTAAGCGTCTGCCTTCAGCTCAAGTCATGATCTCAGGGTCCTGGGATCAAGTCCCACCTCAGGTTCCCTGATCAGCAGGGAGTCTGCTTCTCCCTCTCCCTCTGTGTTCTCTCTCTTTCTCAAATAAATAAAATCTTAAAACAAACAAACAAACAAACCCAAAACAGTATCTATTTGAGTTTGCTGAAACAATGAAATTCATTAATTACAGCATGCAGATGTTAAAGAGTTGATAAGATGTAGCACCCTACTCTACTCTGGAGAAGAAAGGGTGAAAAAAAGAGGTGTTGTTCTTTCCGTATCTAAGAATGCTTTGGGCTACACTTCTTTTCAATCTTACCAAGTAGCACATTAAGGATATAATCACTTCTAAGTTTGTTCTTACAAAAGCTGCTTCTCTGGAAATAGGCTTTTGTCAAGGGGATTGTGTTTTTTTTATCAAGTTATAATTAGACTTTGCTTAATACACCCATAAATTTGCAGCCCTTTGTGTATTGCACAGGTGTTCTGATACTCTCTTATTCCAACAGGGCAAGTGTTGAATAACCAAGGAAGCTTTTAGATGTTGGCAGAGAGGCACCTTAAGTCCTTTGATTTGCAGGATGGGAAACTGCGTAAGTCCCTAATTATCATAACATGTGGGAGAGATGGCTGTTGAGGCTTTCCATTTTCCTTTTGCCACACCGATTTAGACTAAAATTCAGTAGCTCAAAATCCAGGATCCTAAAGATGCACTTTCCCCAAAAGTATTTGTTTCTTACAACAAGTAACGGAGGGGGGGGGGATAATGGAGGCAGGAAGCAGGCGACACCGCCAATCCACAGACAAAAGACCTCTGAAACATGTAATTCTTAAACATTCTGGTTTTAAAGTTTACACAGGCAATCACACTTAAAATGCGGTAGATATGGCTACCTCAGGAAAAATCAACTCCACCATGGTTAAGACAGCAACCCTAACGGGTACTTAGGGGACGCGCATTCAGCAGGGCAGCCAGAGGGCTATTCCTGCAGGAAAGCCCCCTTCGGTGGTAGCTGTCAGCAAGGTGTGTGTTAAGCCTTCTACCTGGAGACTGACAGGGATACACTCCAACAAGCAGTATTAAGCCACTCACTCTGATGATGGCTTTTCTTTCTCTAGAGCTTAAAGTCTTGGGGGAGAAAGAGTCACACTTTAACAATTTCAAGTTGATTTAATACATAGAAACAAAAAAGATGAGATTCAAAAATACCCTTGGCCCCTTTGGAATGGCAGAGAATTACAAAATGTAATTTTGGAGACTGAATCATTAGGTGCAATATTTAGATTTGCCCTCTGGAAAAGATTGGATGTTCCCTGCCAGGTGTTAAGTCATGGATACAAATTGAAATGGGCAGTAAAATGCTGACTTTCAAAGAGCCCTATTGACTTTATAAGGCACTAGTTCCACTCTTAAGTTACTGAGAACAGCAGAGTCAAGAAAGAGTTAATTAACTTCCCACAAATCCCTTACTCAGGACTAATGTGCTTTCTTTTTTTTTTTTTTTTTTAAAGATTTTTTATTTATTTGACAGAGAGAGACAGCCAAGGAGAGAGAACACAAGCAGGGTAAGTGGGAGAGAGAGAAGCAGGCTTCCCGCTGAGCAGGGAGCCCGATGCGGGGCTCGATCCCAGGACCCCGGTATCATGACCTGAGCCGAAGGCAGACGCTTAACGACTGAGCCACCCAGGTGCCCTAATGTGCTTTCATTAGAACAAGGGAATTAAAAATACACCTATATTTGTCTGTTGTTTAGCCCACAGGAAAAAAACCTTAATTTAAAATAGAGTAATAGGTGAGCTTTTGCAAGATATTCTTTGCTCTTCAAATTTTGAAATTTCAGAAATGAATAGGAAGCCCAATTCTTAGTCATCCTTATAACACACTCTACTTATAAAAATAAGGACCCAAATAGCCCTTCGGGAATTATGGTTCATATTAAGTGCTTCCAACATTTTGAGACATGAGCCATACTACTGATATTGGATGTGTAGAACTCCCTTTTGTAGTTCACATTCACATTCACGTTCAGGGTTTATAATATCATCATTACAGCCAAACTGGGACCATGACCTGATTATCTAAGACTGCTTACCCTTACCTCTGGATTTATCCTTTATTTCTCAAGGGTAAGGGATATGATAAAGCCAGGGAAGGCATGTGGAATGCTCAGTATTGTGGAAGGAATGTATATGTTGGATGCATTGGATAATCTTAAGGCAACATAGGTACGTATGAAGTCAGGCTTTGTTTACAAACTATAATTAATTTTCAGAAGTACTCTTTCTCTATTTTCTTCTCATTATTCCCCCATTTTATCTTTGTTTCACAAATGCATCACGATAGGAATCCCAGAACTCATTTGCCAAGTCTTTTAATCATAGACATAGGACATGAGAACACTGAAATGATCAGTTTAATTATTTTGACTAATCAATTCTACACTAATTGATACACTTTCTAAAAATGCTCCTTTGATGGATTAATGTTTTTCTCTAAGAAATTGTTTATCTGTCTGAGTTGACAAAATGATACCTCTAAAAGTGTCAATCTTTTCAGGTTTAATTGTTCTTAAGAATCAAATATGTGAACTTTAACTTGCATCTCCCCCATTGTATGAGTGGGAATTCATATTAACTGATGGTATGGTTCCTTGTCAAAGTTGAGTACTTTTCAGGACACTTAAAGTATTGAAGGGTCATCATTTGCTAAAAGTACAAAGAAAAAAAAGCAAGTACCAATCATTTGACTCACTGAGAAAAATCAAGACAAAGCAAAACCCTAAGTGATAAATGCATAGTATAATTGTGAGCATTATTTATTTTTATTAAATTGCAATGCAGAAAAAGGAGAAGTAGCTCCCACTTAAACTTGTTCTGTGTAGTTTAGGTCTCAGTGGCCTTATGTGACTCTTCCTGTCCAGGAATGCCTACCACAAATGAACACATTTCCATAAAACGGCCATACGACACTTAATCCTTGCCTTTCTATGATGGGACTGAGGCCGGTATCAACAGAGGCACTTGCCACTCTCCTCCTGCATCCATAGTCCCCTTGCTGTCTTCTCCACAGCTCAGTTAGCATGAGCTAAGAGAATGCAAATATAGTAAATTTAATTGTCTTGGGGTGAGTGGGTGGTTTTAATGTACCGTAAGAACATGAATAAGCAGCTCTTGAATATGCCACTCCATTGTTTCCTCCAAGAATATCAACCAATTGGATGTAAATAATAAATTTTATATATTGTATATCCTAAACATTCCAACCATAATTTGAAATCAGCTTCTCTAAGTTAATTCTTTGAAATCAATGTAACTAATAAAAATCTCAGGCCATGTTTGAAAGGGAGTAGTCTAAATGAGTGGTTTCTAAACTTTTTAGATCATGGCCCCTATATGTTATTTATTTAAACTTGTTATTGGTGTATTAATACACTAATATAATTTGGACATCATAAAACACAAAAGTAGAGATTAAAAGATTGAGGCAAAAAAGAGAACTGATATTTTCTTCCAATACTACAGTGGAGTGTACATAGACCACTTTGGGAACTACTGCAGTGTATTCTGTGAAAGGCTTGCTCTGTGAGAAAGAAGAGCTCCTTGGTTTAATGCTGGGTTATTACAGGAATTCTCAGAGTTTTCACTGTGCTATTGATGTAGCAAAGACGTTAGGGTTCGAAGCCAATGGCCAATGGCCAAGAGAGAATTCTTGAGGGGTCTTTGGCGCAAAAAAGTGGTTTTATTAAAGCCCGGGGACAAGACCTGTGGGCAGAAAGAGCTACACTGGGGTCATGAGGAGTGGCCCATTACATACTTTCAAATTGGGAGCGGGTTAAGGATAGTGTAAGTCTCTAAGGAATTTGGGAAGCAAGGTTTCCAGGACCTTCAGGGGCCTAGCTATTATTGGGAAAAGGTCATTTATTACTGTCTAATAAAACCTCAGTCATGAGACCCTTCAGATGTATATCGGTGGGCCATATGTTTGGGGGATGATTGCCAACATGTATCTTGGGGGGTAGAGATAAAGGAAATTTCCAAAGTAATTTTTATGTGTTAAAGTAGACTCACAGGATCCTGGGGGTCAGGCCAAGATTGCCTCTTGCCCTTAGCAAAGTATTAGCATGGAGGCAGCTGAGTCCCTAGAGGGATGTCCCGCTGCCTGTTTCAAGGCCTTGTCAGTGGGTTATAGGTAGTAAGGAAATTTAATTTTTCTTTTGCCCTTGTTTCCCACATCACTACTATACACTTGGATTCCTAAAAGGGGAGCAGAGTACTATATAATATTTTTTAAAAGGCTGAAGTCAGAGAGATCTGGATTCCAGATTTACCCACCACTCATGAACTATTTCACTTTTGACTGATTATTTAAATTCTCTGATCCTCAGTTTCCCTATCTGTACAATGGAAATAATGACATACTTATTGGGTTATTATGTAGATCATGTAGGAAGATGAACGTAAAGTACTTAGCTGAGGGCCCGGCATAGAGTAAGCGCTCAGTAGACATGAGTTCATTCCAACACACTCTTTTGTGGGCCACCCTATGGCACTAATGTGCTGTGGAACACACTTTTAGAAATGTTCCAGATTAGACTATTCCTTCACTGATTGTTTTATTAGTTTACTTTTTCAATTTGACAAATATTTACTGACTAGCTCCTAATTAATAGTCATAGTCATAGTAGTAGGCTCAGGGTGACAGCTTAGATGGACTATTCTGAAGAACTTTGAAATCATTTTCAATTCAGCCAAAACGTGAGAGCCTCCCACGTGCCAGGCAGCATTTGCCGCTCCACAGATACGGTGACGGCCGCGGCAGATGTGATTGCTACCCTCACAGAGCTGACTGTCTGAGGGAAGGACTGATGTGATAAATGGCCAACATTTAAGAGATAAATACAAAACAGTGTGAACTGCCAGAGGGTGGATGGATAGGATAGGGCGGCAGGATCAGGTGGGGTCTGCCCATGTCAGGTTTGCACTTTATTTTAAGCAGTTCTGACCTCATCCCAAGAGACACAGGAAGCCGTTTTCAAGCACAAAGTCACGGAATGACAAAATACTCGAAAAGACAACGCAAGTGCGTCAGTGGAAATAAACAAAAAACCCCTTGAACTGAATAACTGCTAATCATTGTATGGAATGGTAGGCAATTTACATCACACACAGGCATCTCCATCCCTGTTTACTTCATTCCTAGCAATCAATAAATTCCATTGCCTCTTCATAAAATGTTGACTTTATAGTCTTTCATGTAGCATAAATTTACCCAGACTCTAATCAATTTTCCATTTCTGTGAAGAATGTTTTAATATGCAACAAATGTGTTTGTGTTCTCCATTGCTTGGTAACTGGCAGGTGCATTACATTAGCACAGCTCTTAAACTGACCAAGCATAACCTGCTAGGTGTGGTAGGATCTGACAGTATTCATCTGATACAAAAATGGACTCTTTGTGGGAGGGCCTGGACTGACAGACCGGCAAAGTTCAATTCTCTGGTGAGCTACGGGATAAACTGCAGAGGTTTACATTTCCACAAATGTCTACAACATCAATTTGTCATAAATATATTCAGGAGAGACAATTCTACTCCTGTGCATAGTCTATCCATTTTAGAGACGTTTTTAATAAGCAGGAAATGCTTCTGTGGGGAGGGAAAATTCTGTGAGGTTGCTAAACGATGACAAAGTGCTGGAATGAACAAAAGGAACATTTGGCCTTTACAGTTTAGTGTCCTACTGACAGTGTTCCAGAGGCAAACAGTAAGAGTTTGATAGTGAATAGTCTTTGTTCTCTGTTTAAAAGCAGACAATAATAGCTGCATGCCTTCCTAGGAATTGAGATGTGAATTAAACTAATTTGATTTTTCATTTAGTGTGATTATTAGAAATTGGCTCATGGGGGTACTTTTAAAATAAGAGGTAATGTTTCATAATAAGAGCTAAAATTTGCTTTCTTATTATTTTTCTAATTTGCAAAAATGTTGTTTTCATTTTGCTGCTTACTTTGGTATTTCTTTTACAATAGTGGAACGATGTTCATACCACACTTTTATTGGGTTGCAAAATATATTTTATAAAGTTGTAATTTATTAAATCTTCTAGACTGAAAGAAGAGAAATAAGATACAAGAAATCCTGTACTTTCTTCTCTCTTTGAGAAGGAATCTAAAGGCTTATGAATAAAATCAGAAATATTTGAAAAAACACATCAGGATATAAAGTTTAGGGAAACCTTGGCACTGACTATATCAGTAAATATTAGGTGTAGCTACGTATAACAGGGAACGTATAACAAAATACGAGAGGTTTAAGCAAAACAGATTATTTCTCCCTCATTAACAAAAAGTGTGATGTTGGACAATCCCTGAATGGTAAGGTGGGTCTAGAGTTATCTGGGACTTCATTAAGCCTTTCCATCTTTTTGCTTCACCATCCTAGCATGTATCTTCCATTCTCAAGGTTGCTTTATGATCCAAGATGATTTCTGGAATTCGAGTCATCCCCCACACATTCTAGGCTTACAATGAACCTAAAACAGAAGCAAGGGTGGGGGTCATGCCACTCTTCAGGAGTTTTCCCAGAGGTCAGTACAATTCTCCAACACTTCTGCATTTATCCAACTGTCCTAATTGAGTCCATGGCTGCACTCTGTTTTAAGGGAGGCTGGGACATTTTAGCTGGGCACATTACTGCCCCCAATACACTCAGGGATGTATTAATAAAAAAGGAGAGAATATATTGGTTGAGTAACTGGCAGACTCTGCCAGAACTAATAAAACTCCCCAAGACAAAATACCTCACTATCTTGTTTTTAACAGGTGTGTGTGTGTGTGAGGGTGTGCGCACGCGAGAGCGTGCGTGTGTACATATATGTAACTAAATTCATACCGCTCATTGGTAGGAAGCATAATGCCTTTAGAGAAAGATGACAGAAATAACTATGGACACCTAATGAAAGACTCTGAGCAGAAAATCTTTCCCAGATACACACACACACACACACACACACACACATGCACGCACGCACACACAGACTCATTTGCTTATGAACACAAAGTAATGGCCATAATTATTGGAACAATAACTGTAACTTTGCTCTGCGGGGACTGCCACTTGCACAAATGGAAAAAAAAGGTGTTAATTCAATGCAGTGGGTTGGATTGCAGGAGTCCATCAAAGCTGTTTTTCAAGAACATTTCAGTGTACAATAATACATATATTTATTTTAAGTGCTGCTTTTTTAGATGTGCCAATCTAACTTTTTTCTTTACAGATGCTGAAATAGAAAGAAAGGTGAAAGGCAGGAGGTGTGAACATTCCCACTGAGCAAAAGGAGAGGCAATTCCCTCAGTTCTTAAGGAAGAAAAAATGCAGGACACTCAAAGGTTGCCTTCGACCCAGGGTGAGAGGAATCACTTTCCTGAGTGCTTTCTTGTGTGGCCACAATCGCCCCTGTCTTCTTGCTCCCCTCTGGGATTAGGCCTGATCTTTTAACATTTCTTTGTAACCAGGAGCTGGAAAATAGAGAATTTAAACATGGAGGGAAATGAGGGATATTGAGATGGGTTGAACAGCAGGGTAATCAAACAGCTGTTGAGTCGGAAAGAAAAAGCTGGATCATATCAGAGTGGATGCTATCAAAAGAGTTACGAGCTTACATGACAGAAAATTGCATGTACTTGAAATATGCCATGACAAAATGCCAGCCTGACATTAAGCCGCTTTATAGAGGTATCATGTCCTTAAATAGCCTGGTGATTATCTGTATCCTGGAGCGCTGCTTTCCTACCTGACTTTGTAATACCCTGGCTTGTCTCTAATCACTGCAGAGTGTCACCAAGTTAGAAAAATTCTTAAAAGGAAATTAATTTTGATTTCCTTTGACATCCTAGAGAGTTTTCTTTCTAGCTAGGATGGAGATCCAGCCTTCTTTCCCACAATGATGAGACACGGCAGTTCTCTGTAAGGGTCAGAATCCTGACTTGAATGCTCTTAAAAACAAAACAAAACAAAAACATTTTCTATGTGTCCAGTGATGTGTTAAGCAGTTTACATGAATCATCTCATTTAATTCTCATGAACTCTGTAAGTTAGGTTCTATTATTAGACTCTTTGAAGTTGCAGCACAGAGAGACCAAGTGACTTGCCCAAGATCACTCCGCAGGCTCCTAGCGGGAGCGAGTGGGGATTTTAACCCAGCCACGCTGATTCTAGGCTCTCAGTCTGCATGTTTCTCTACTTTCTTCAACAGCTATGTTCCATTGACAGGCGCAGGCTGGGAGGATAAGGTAAATTAAGACATATTTTTAGAAAGGACACAGTCCGCAAGAGACAAGATGAAGCGTCCCCGCTTTGTCTTTAAAATGATGTGGTTTAGGGCGCCTGGGCGGCTCAGTTGGTTAAGCGACTGCCTTCGGCTCAGGTCATGATCCTGGAGTCACTGGATCGAGTCCCGCATCGAGCCTGCTTCTCCCTCTGACCCTCCCCCCTCTCATGTGCTCTCTCTCTCTCTCTCATTCTCTCTGTCTCAAATAAATAAATAAAATCTTTAAAAAATAAAATAAAATGATGTGGTTTAAGAAAACAAGAAGAGCTTATGCCTGCATAGGAGGCAACAGGAAGTGTGAATGAGGAGCACAAATGTGTAAAGTAAAGCACTTTACAAAGGAAGGCAGCTGTGAATTTTCCATTTGCAGTGTTTGTTTATTTTGTCTCCTGTCATCACTGCCATGATTGCCCCGGGATGAATTCCCCAGTGGAAACATCAACAAGGTAGGAAACGTCATAATTATATTTCCTATTATCCCCCGAAGAATATATTAGTATGGTAGATATGGCTATGATCTGAAAGAAAAGTGCTATGTAGCAAATATAACTGCTGATAAAACTAGTTGATTTCTCATCCTCTGGTATTAACAAAAAGGCAAAGATTAAAAAAGGGAGTTTTGGATATTATTCTGTGCCTTTTCTCACGTGTAGTTGCAATTGGGCAATGACAATGCTTATTGGTTTGCTCTATGTTTTTCTCTATTAAATAGATATATATCCAGTATGTTCTAGAGAATCTCTGGGAGGTCAGATTCGTAACAGTGAATGGTCCAAGAAATGATATGGGGCGCTACCTCACACTAGTTGGGGGAGTAAAGAAAGTCCTGATGCTTGCTGGATGCAAAGATGGCTCCTGAAGGGAGCTGACATTCTGAGTGGGCATTTTTGTGATTGTTAATGGAATGTTGATATATTAAGCTCTCCTTCCTCGATCCCCAGCTTCTCTGGAGCTTTTGCTTGCCTGAGATGCCTGCAAGAGCTTGCACTTTTGCTAGTTTTGTATGGCAATATAGAAGTGTGGGAAAATTAAGATCCCATAGGGTAACCCTCAATCAAAAGGAACCGTGAGCCAATGGTTAAATGCTTCTCTCTCTTGTCCTTTGGACAGGCAATTCTCAGAATTGTTCTATACATTTCCTCATAAGATCAGACAATGTTGTCATTTTAGACAGTTCCTCATAAGGTCTCAGTAGAATCAAGCACAGTTATCCATGCTTCAACCCCATAAGACACCTTTGTACTGACTTTCCCCCCTTTCCTGTTTTATTGCCTCTAAGTCTTTACTACACTCCCCTTTCTTGAGATCCTCATTTCCAAAATAAACTACTTCAATGCAATTCTTTATCCAGATTCTGCTTTGATGGGGGATCTAGGCTAAGACAATGCAACATCACCAAGGGAGTGATATTTATGGGCTGAAAGATAATGTGTGTGTGTGTGTGGGGGGGGGGGTGTCTGTCTGGGGATGGTACTGGCATTTCTCATGGCTTTCTCTCCTTTCCCAGATCCCTAAATAGTAGAATCCTGGTCCTCAGCCCTCTTCTCCTCTTTGTCTACACTTTCTCCTTAGACAATCTCCGGTTCTATGGTGTCAACCACCACCTCCACTTTGATGACTCTCCAAATTGTATCTTTAGTTGTGACCTCTCCCATGAGCTTGAGCATCATTTACCCATTTACCTTCTTATCTTCTCCATTTAGATATCTAACAGGCATTATTTCCTTTCATCTGTACACAATAAAACTCTTGTTTACCTCCCAATAATGCCCTATAAAAACCCTGTTATGCTCCTAATTCTCCTCATGGCACCACAATCTACCCATAGTCCAAACAAATAAAATAAAGAAACCTAGATGTTCTTGATTCAGCCCTTCTCACACACGTCCCAGCAAGTTCGGTCAATTCTATCTCCAGAACAGATCTCAAGTTCATCCACTTATTTCCATCTCCACTGCCATCACCCTGGTCTTAGACAAAATTATCTTTTATCAGGGTCACTGACAAAAGCTTTCTAAAATCGATATACTGTAGTCAGAATGGTTTAAACAAATACAAATATACCACTTGCCTCTTTAAAACCTTCCATTGGTTTCTTAAGGCACTGAGAAATAAAAGTCTAAAACCTTCCCATGTGCCTAAGACCCTTTATGATGTAGGCCCTGCTCATGTCAGATATGGTTTTCTCCCTTGCTCCCTATGCTCTGCTAGAGTAGCAACTTTTCATTCTTCAAAAAGCCCACGTTCCAGCTCTCTTCAGTCTTTTATTTTTCTGAAACTTCTGCTTGAATAGTTGCTTTCCTGGTTTCATATGTCATATTTCTTATTCTTTAGGCTTTAGCACAAATCCCTACTCTTCTGGAGTCATTTTTGTCATGAGCACCTGTCATCTTACTCCCTACACTTCTTATTTATTTCCTTCATAAGTCTTTTCATAAACTTTATACTGTGTCTTGAACCGTTTTTATTTTCTTTTGATCTTCTCAGTTAGAAGGTAAGCTCCATGAGGGTAGGAATCTCAAACTGCTCTGGCACTTTCATGGACTATATTAATGGAAGGGTTAGTTATTTTGAGAAATTCCTTGGGATGGGTGCATGTAGGAATTTCTTCTTACCTATGATGAAATGAAGAGCCTAATAAATCAGTCTAATTTTCTACTAGGAAGCAAAACTGATGATTCATCCTTTAGTAATCAAATTTTTTGTGACCAACTGCATTTTTCAATAGCTTTTACCTCAATAGAATGAATGGTTCTGTTTTTATCAGAAAGGACAAAACTTCATTCTCATCTGGTGTGTGATGCCTTTTCTTATAAAAGTGACTTGGTTAACTTCTAATAGAAATAACCCTGCCCCACAGAGAATGAAACTCATAGTACTTCCTAACTCCCCCTCTCCCAGCTACATATAAATCCATTGTCTCAATTTCCTTAAAGATATATATACCAAAAATTTCAATACCTTTTAGTCACAAATTCTTCTTTATTCTAGTTTCAATTTTCATACATGTTGTATCAGGGTGTGGTGCTCTGGCTATTGATGAGTCAGTGCAAGTTAGATCTGTTTGTTTCATTTTGGTCCCGGGGCATAGTGACCTGTGCTCACTTTGATAGCCTTATTCTAGAATTTGATAACAAATACCATTAGCACCAAAGGGTAAACTTTGTTTAAAAAAAAATTTTTTTTTAAAGACTTTATTTATTTATTAATACAGAGAGAGATGGGATTTATTTTTATTTATTTAAGTTTTTAAAATTAATTAATTAATTAATTAAATAAATATTTATTTATTTAATTTATTTATTAAGACAGAGAGAGAGGGAACGTAAGCAGGGAGAGTGGGAGAGGAAGAAGCAGGCTTCCCGCTGAGCAGGGAGCCTGACGTGGGCTCAATCCCAGGACCCTTGGATCACGACCTGAGCTGAAGGCAGACGCTTAACGACTGAGCCACCACCCAGAGTGGCTCAGTCGGTTAAGCATCTGACTCTTGATTTCGGCTCAGGTCATGACCTCAGGGTTGTGAGACGGAGCCCCTTGAGAGTCTCTCTCTCTCCCTCTGCCCTTCCACCACCTCTCTCAAATAAATAAATAAATAAGTCTTGAAAAAAATTAAAAAAAATAAAATTTTTACGGTGAAAATAAAAATGAAACAGGTCCAGCCCTGAGTTGATAAAATATTAATACCAAATACTTTTAATTATTTCTAGGAATATTTATAGACATATTTATTTCTGTATATCAAAGCTAACATTATATTCTTAGGCAAGTTACTTCTTAATCTTATTACAGCATCTTGTACTTTTTTTTATTTTTTATTTAAAAAAAATTTTTTTTAAAGATTTTATTTATTTATTTGACAGAGAGAGATAGCAAGAGCAGGAACACAAGCAGGGGGAGTGGGAGAGGGAGAAGCAGGCTTCCCGCAGAGCAGGGAGCCCGATGCAGGGCTTAATCCCAGGACCTTGGGATCATGACCTGAACCGGAGGCAGACGCTTAATGACTGAGCCACCCAGGCGCCCCCATCTTGTACCTTTTTGTAATTTAGGATTTCCACATACTGGATTTTCCTAAGGACAGGCACACGGATATTATTTGTGATTTTGTTTCTTGTTATTTACTAATCGTGTCATGGGTTTTGCTATCTTTAAACAAAAAAGAAACTGGTCTACCATACATAGATATGTCAATATTGTATCCTCAGTTTGCCAAACTGAGATAAAATATTTTTATTTTATGTATTGCATCTGATTTTCCTTGTTACTCTTTGAGTATTAGAATGACTTTGAGATTTTATAATACAGAGATTTTTCTCTAGTCTAACCTCAGGGTAAACTCATTACCTCCTTTGTAATTACACGACGGCTGTGAGAAATACCTGCTCAGTGATCAGTCTCATTAGTAGGACTTGAAGAGAACCAAGGAAAGGATTAGACATATTTGATCAGTCAGGTGCTTTCCTTGATTCCGTTGAGTGACTTCTCTACTCCTCACCTCCTTTTGCCCGTGCACCATGCTTACTAATCACATGATCTTACCGTCCGTGCAGAGGAGTCCAGACCTCCCGTATGGGCAGAGGCAGACGATATCTGTCCTGGATTTAGGAACACAGGTGGCACCGTTCCCACATGGGCTGTTTTCACAGGTTGCAACCCGGCACATCTTGCCTGCGTACAACCTCGGACACTCACAAAACCAGTTTCCATGATCACTGAGAAGGGAAAAGGAATGATAAAAACAATCAGTAAACAACTGATCTTTTACACACAGGCACACATACACGCACAAATAAAATGAAAATTGCAGTTTGTCTTCTCCCTTTCTCTGTGTTTTTCACCTTTAAAGTATTTCTAGCTGTGTACTTCACATTGAAAGCAGACTAGCAGCTTTATAGTTTGCCTGAAGCCATGAATTCTATTTTAAGCCATCTATTTTTATTTTTTATTTATCTCACCTTTTATTTCACACTAGGTGCCTTTTTAGGGCTTCATTAAATATGTGTGGCGCTGCCTCAGTAAAGTACTTCAAATGTCTATTAGAAGAAAACATCTTAGGTGCAACACTCAGAGGAGAATTTCAAGCTGGGGATAAGCTTCCTCCAGTGAGGACAGAGTCCTCCAAGAGCCACCCTTGAGGTAACTCAGAAAGAAAAGCCCCGTGGGGAGCCGTAATGACTCAACATCTCCCCCCTTCAAATATGGCTGGGTGGCCCCAGGCTGAGAGTGTCTGTGAGAGTGGAGCTGAAAACTATGCTCACCTGCTGGGCAAGCTTCTCCAGAAGGGAAGGGGACCGGGAATCTGGTGTTTCTGCCTTCCCTGCATCTATTCCCCCCTTTTAAAGTAAAGGTAGCCCCAGCGTGCCTTTGCAGACTCACTCCTCCACCATTCCCATCACCTGCTGACCTGGTAGCTGCGGGTGTGTTTGCCCATTCAGAGGGGAAAGGCCGGCAGAGAATAGATGATCGAGGCCTTAGTGGTGCAAGTGAAAGGGACGGGGCAGATAGATAGATGGTTGATGCTATTATTTGGGTACTAGATCCAACCATTACTCTGCAGTTACATGAACCAGTGGATCTTAACCCCTTTTTTAGTCTTCAAGCCAGTTTGAATGGGGGTTTTGTCACTTACAGTTAAATGAATTCTATTTAATATTAATGCCCTTCCCTTCCCTTTTTTCCCCTTTCTTGCTTTAGTCCACACACCTTGCCATGTATGAATCTTTACAGCTTTTTTCCTTCTGCTTACATCTTGTCTTCTAAACATGACTGTTAATGCTTAAGGAAAGGTGGCAGGACTGTGCCCTAGATGAGGATGGCAGCATCTATTGTTTCATGACTCAGCCTCCCAATCTACTTGCAGATTTTGCCCATACCAGGGAATTTTCCTCTTGTCCTCATCTTTCTGCTCTCTTCGTACCCTCTTTCTGTCTTTTAACCCCCTTAGTCCAAAATAAATTTACTTGCAGGGAAGTATCATACTGATGAATACTCAATTTTGAAATCTGAAGAGGTTCCCTTTCCAAAAATGCACATACTTTCCTATTAACTCTCTATGTTAACGGGATGAAGCACTTTCGAGAGAATTTATGTATCAGGTAGCAGGTAAATCTAGTTTTGGAGGGTGAGGCTTTGAGACCCTCAGATTTTGTTGACACGTAAGGTGCTGAACGTGAGTGACCAGTAATTTACTCATTTTATAACTTTCACGGCAACTTGCATACCGTTTTACACTATGACAGAGAACCTCACAGGTTTTCAGAGATGGGAAAAAAAATTAAGGATCAATGTCACTAAGATGATTAAAAAGCACCCCCCAAAATTCTTTTGTTTTGGGGCTTACATGCCAGAATTTTGAGGACCCTTGTGCCAATGCTGTTCCTTCTTGCCTGAGAAGAGTGGTAAAAGCATAGCCAGACCACCTGGCAGGGACAGAGAGATACCTTCTGGTGTGACTCAAAGTGTTAGACAGGAACTTAGTGTTGTTTGGGGCCGTGGATAAATCCCATGTAATTTCACCTCCACTCACTTAACTTGGAATTGAAAGCTCAGTATTAAGCATCTGTATTCTGGGATAAAATCCTGGCATATAACACTCTTGAAAGCTGCATTCTGGAAGGACCAAATTCGTCTTTTTATAGTAAAGGAGAATGCCACATATATGAAAGTCAAACGAATCTAAATATTGATTGATTTAAGTGCTTGAATCATATAGATCTAACCAGAGCTGAAATGCAGGAAAGATGCTTTTCTGTTACAAACTGAGAAAAGCACTAATTTTAATCATGTCCTATTGATCAATCAAGCCTCATTTCCTTTTTGCTTTCATCAGGTGTTGGAAGAAGTTGGTTGTTATAAATTCACGCGGAGATGACTAACCGCGTGCGTCTGTACATCAGCAGGCGGCCAGAGCGGAGAGAGAAACGGAAATTCTATAGAAAATGCCCCATGAAAGGGGAAGATCACTGCATCTGGCTGACCAGGAGCAAGTGTCCAGAGCCCTCTTGCTCATCTTGATATTCCATTAGAAAGAGTCAGCGTTAACCAACTAAAATTTTGCCAGATGATGATGCCTCTATATATTTCACTTCAATTGTACCTTTGGGTTCCAAAATATTTCCCAGAGTGCCAGATATTTCACCAGTAGTTTTTTTTTTTTTTCCACCAGTAGTTTTAGTGAAATCTATTTTTGCTACCACCTGTATTACCTGGACCTAGAGGTTTCTTCTATTCAGATCTTGCCAAAGATCCCATTACTAAATCCCAACTTCTTCAAAAGCTAGCAAGTTGGCTGTGTTTGCTGTCACTTAACTCAAATGACACCTCTCCGCACCCTGAAGCAAATGGCAGAGCTGACCAAGAAAGTAAGTGCCCTGAGGCTGAAGGACCTCCAGGAACAGTCCATGTTTGGAAACAATGATTGAAATGATGTCACCCTCCTCGACCCAGTTTACTTTAAATGTTGTAACATCATTGTGAATGTATTGGACACTGTTTAATTAGTTATGGGAGAATATATTTACGTGCAGTCCACTTTTTTAATTTGAAAAAGTTGTAAAAATCTTAACCCTTCACAGACCTGGGAACCACATAGAAAACTTTTGCCAAGCTTCCTCTAAGGAAGTCAGGGCCCTTTCCTGAATTAAAAGTAGGTCTGAGAAAGAACCCAGGTATTGGTGAAGTTCTTACCTGTAAACCACAACCCTATATTTACTGCCCATTGCTGTCAAGCAATATTGGCTCTGCACCTCTGTCACGGACAGAGCCGTGTGCCATGGGATAGAGAAGACTTACTTCTGCTCTTGTTTGGGAAGACAACATAAATGCATGAACTGATCTTTGTAAGACTTAGCACAGGTGTGTGAAAAGGGAATTTAGGCAGTAGGCAAGGATTTTTAAGGCCTTAGCTCTGTGATATGTGGATCCAAATGCCAGTCACTTCTAAAAGCTGCTCTGAGGACTGGCACCACACAATGGTACCAGTGAATCATCCACATGGCTTTTAAAATGCAGATTCCTGTGCTGCCCTCGCCTTCTGAGATTTTGATTTAGGAGGGCGAGGGTGAGGCCCAAGATTCTGTGTTTTAAAAATGTCATCATGTGACCCTCTTGCACAGCCTACTTTGTGCAGAAGCCAGCTCCCCTGAGACAGATGTTCTCAACAGAATGAAAGCTTGATGGGCATTAGTTACTACTCTGTCTAGCAGGATGTCAGGGCGTTAGAATTTTCCCTTTTCAGGTTACATTTTAGCTTTTGACTAGCATATATCTGAAAATACAATATTTATCTATTAAAGTACAAAGATTAGAGGGTTTTTATTTTAGGGCCATATATGGTCTACTGCATGTATATTACACCTAACAACATAAAGTAGGAAAACATTCAGTCAGTCACTTTAAAGCTTAGTTAAAAAGAATACTACCTATATAAGTGTATGCAAACATCTGTGTATTTTGGCACTGTAACCATTATAGCATATTCAATTACAAGTCACAATATGGTTAGCATATCAAATGACTGTCATTAAGTTTCTATGGGTATTAAAAATTATCTCTAGAAAATTTAGCTGAATAAAAAAAATCAAAGATGCTGGCTTGAAAAGGATGCCCCTATTTACATAACAGCCAGATGCCTGAAAATGTTCTAGAACTAAAAGGATTCCTGCATGTATTAACTTAAAAAAATAAATAATTCTTCCTGCACTCTTTGTATCTAATGGATCATTAGCAGATCTCAAAGTTGACCACCCACGGTTCAAGAGAGGGAGATTCTCCACAGGAAAGTGAGCAGAAGTGAGTCCTTATGAATAATGTCTCTAGATACTTCTAAAAAATAAAATCACTATTGGCAGAAATAACCCATCTCTATGTATAGGCTCTTCTATTTTTAGCACCACAGCACTGGCTTAAGAATGTAAATGAGATCCCAAGTAGCTGCGGTTCAAGTGGAACTTTCATTCCTTTTTCATGAAATTTCACACCACCACAGTAAGAGTCGACTGATTACAAAGCAATGCTCACCAGCCCCCCCACCCCCACCCCCAGTTTTCCTTACAATCTTTGAACTCCTTTCAAGTGAGTTGTTAGCTCTGCTTGGAGACTCGAGTGTCGCGGCATCCACAGATAGTTTGTCTCTCAGACAGAGCTGCCTAAAAGGATGTTATTTCTTGCCGTAAGGCACACCATCATCTTTGACATTTTTCATTTTTTTCTTTTTGAAAGTAGCCAAACGTGAATATAATAGAAAAAAAATGCAAAACCAAAATTATCCTAAGGTGGCTTAGAAAGTGAACTTAAGAAAACATAGTCTATTTAACATACCCCTGAAGGAAGAACTCAGGGGAAATGTCCTTCAGCTTCAAGGAGCTTTCTTCTGTATGTGAAAAGATTTCATTAAAGGTAGAAACAAGATAAAAAAGGATATGAGCAGTAATAAAAGAGAATTACATGTGAAGAGATAATACACAAAATAGGGATAATTCACAACAATATAAAATACTCTTGTCTCTTTTCTAGGATCTGTCCAATTCAATTCTGTGCATATTTTGTGAAGGAAGATTGAATTTATGTTATAATCGCTCTCTTTTTCCCCCTCCCTCCCTCCTGCTCTCTCTTAAAGCCATGGTTCACTTTATAAAAAATTCTTCATTGGTAGAGAAGGATGATCAGAAATTTCCTTCCCAGCAAGAGCCATCTTTTTCATTCCTTTTGCCATGGGACCCACTAGTTCTTATGACATGGAGATAAAGCTTTGCTTCTAAGAGAGGAGCCTCAGAAAATATCAAATCCCAAACAGGGAGCTAACATGGTACAAGTGGCCATAATCTAAATAACTGAAATGAGAGCTGCATGAGAATGTGCTGGCAGCGGTCAGCCGCTCATTATATGATAGGGAAGGTGGGCAAAGATGAAACAATTAATTGAATCCAAATCAGTTAATGGTGGGAGAAGAGCAAACAGAAAGGAGTCTGGTACAAAGAGAAGTGGGTTGGGGAAAAAAAGCATGAGGTAGAGGGTACCAGTGGGTGAGAAAATAAAAGAATGCATTAATAATTGTTGAATGATTATCTCATTTTACATGTCTAAAATTACCTCCCCCAATTAAAAAAATATCTACGGTTTTAAGATTAGACTTTGTGACCAAGCAACAATTTCATAATAGATTTTTTTACTCCGTGTTCATTGCAAAATTAGCCAAGTCTCTAGTCCCCTGCACTGGAAGGGCAATTTGGGCAGGTTTCAATATAACAGAATCAGTAAATGCAGTGCTTATGAAGCTCTGGAGTTCTCAGATAATTTCCTGTAAACATAATGTGCCTATTTGGAGGCTATTTAAGGCTGGAAGAGTTGGTATAAGCTTTTAAAATGCTATTTTAACTCCAACTAAAAAGAAACAAAAATTCTCTTAAAATATTTAAGCCAACAAAGTGCTGTTTCACCCATTCCCTTGACCTCACTAATGTTCATATACACACAATTTCTACTCAGCTGTTTCCATGGTGAATTCAACTGTTGCCAGAGAAGTGGAAACAGTGCATGCAGCGTTGATGATTGTTCTTTTCTGATATTAAGAAATATTTACAAAATTGCTGGGGGAGGGATTTATTCCTCACACACACAAGGAATAGTAAATAACTCCCTAGAAAGATACACATTTATATACACAGAAACATTCTTTATGAACACTGTTATATTCCTATGTTGAATTTGCAACAAAAAATTTAATTTATCCTAATTTCTCACTTCCATCAAGTGTTTAATGCTCTAATTTCACATGGGGAAAAAGCAAGAAATTTGGAGTACTTCTTGCCTCTAAGTATGTTGATGCATCAGAGA
Organism: Halichoerus grypus; assembly: GCF_964656455.1. Classification (NCBI taxonomy): domain Eukaryota; kingdom Metazoa; phylum Chordata; class Mammalia; order Carnivora; family Phocidae; genus Halichoerus; species Halichoerus grypus. Next base: position 90,128,208 of record NC_135720.1, on the reverse strand, counting down.
ACCTATGGATTATTATGCTAGTTGGGGTTGGGGGAAGAGGCACCTGAAGGAAAATAAACTTTGACTCAAATACTTAAAGAACTTAAAGTGTTGGACCAGCTACTTACCATATCAATAAAATCAGAAAGGTGGCATTAAATTATTAAATTATATTTATATTATTAAATTATAATTATCTATTATACTTTTGTTATCACTACATGGAAAGATGCCCATGTGTGTGGAAACATGGTATGGCAAAGTTCTTTTTAAGTTTAAACGAATAGTCTTTTTTTTTAAATATTCTTTTATGAATACAATTACCATACATGCCATAGTTGTTCTTTTTGAGGACAATTTGGTTAACTTCATGGGCACAGTTGAGACGCTAAGTCTATGTGAGAGAGCTCACTGGACAGAAAGCATCCCAGCTCATTTTCATGCAAAACTGTTCATGATTATGATGATGATGGTGATGATAATTCTTTATAAAATGTAATATGATGATGATGATGATAATTCCTTATAAAATGAAACATCTTTGATGAGTACTAAACTGGACAGGATGTCAGGGCAATAGGAGTAAACAGGGGCTATCCCAAACAAACTAGGGTCTCTGTCTGGAGTCATAATATTTCCCCTTAGTCTATTGTTATGCTGAATATACTAACTAAATATAAAGAATTCCCACCTAAAACTAATTCTGAAGTAAAAAAGCAGTTATTTTATCTTATCTGTTGCATTATTTGGAAACATTCTATTAGAGTTCAAATTTACACATATTTAAGGCATGATCTTATAAGATTATTTTCTGTTAAGTTGATACAATTGAGATACAAAGCTCAGAGAAGTGAAAACAGCTTTCCTAAAAAAAGAACTACTGATAATAAATCACTGCTTTGCTACCTTTGATATGTGGTCTTCTCTTTTTTTTTCTTTAATCCTGAAAGAGATAATTTGAGTTTTAAATAGAAGAAGTTGAAAGTAGTTTCAGGCTTTTTGAATTAAAAGTTTACGTTTTCAACTTCTTTGCACTGGAAAAGACTAAATCTCTTCTTGGAATTGGTTGACATGATGTTAAAATGGACCATGCTATTTCTTTGAAAACCATGTACAATGGCCAGCCTTCATCAAAAGGTGTTTCAGCTGGAGGCCAGCTTCTCAGTTCAGTGACCTTATGGAAGGTAAAGGACAGTTTTAAAAGCATTTATACCTAGTTAACATTTTTTTGACACTCTATTAGATGTGACAATTTTCTTTTACATTAAATGTATAAAAAAAAGAGAATAGTCAACTTTTCCTGCTGTTTCCATAGTTTCAATTAGTTTCTTTCCCCTCAATTGCTCTATCAGATGGGCTAGATAAGATTTCACTATTTGGGGGGATCATTTTAAGCCTCTTTTCCAGCAGTTTGTTATTTTTAAAGCTCCAATGATTCACCATAAAATGCATCTCCATCTGCAGGAAGCAGTTCTTAAATTGCTTCACTCAACAAATCCAAAACTGCTAGGCTCACTATAGCACAGAAATAGAACTGGTTTGGAAGGGGATTACCTATTGGGTTCAGAAAACCTTCTGAGACAGGTTATAGCATGGAACAGATCTCTGAATGCCAGAGGCAACTTTAAATTTTTTTTAGTCAGAATCGTTTGAAGTTTTGTTTCGTGGGTTTGAACTGTTTTCTGGTAAAAAAGTTATATTTCCTGGTAACTAACATTATGAGTTGTTAATTGTTGCGAACTCTCTAATCAGTTCAATCTGAAGTAAAATTTTCTCTGCAACTTAAAATTGTATTTGAATGGATACATATTTAAATACCCTTTTCTCAGAATTTATTAAATCTTAACTTGAATTCAGTTCATATTTTAAACAATTTTATTTAAATTCAATTTAGTTAACATACAGTGTATTATTAGTTTCAGGGGTAGAATTTAGTGGTTCATCAGTTGCATTAAAAACCCAGTGCCCTCCTTAATGCCCATCACCCCATTCCCCCACGCACCTCCCCTCCAGCAACCCTCAGCTTGTTTCCCATAGTTAGGGGTCTTGAATTCAGTTCTTCATTCATTTCATTTAAAGTTAATCTCTCTCCTTCCCCTTCTATGGCACATATATGGAAAATACTAGACTTTAGCATGGAGGAGTTATTAACAATAGAGTTGAACTTTGGACATAGGTTTTATTTACACTAACCTGTAAAATGGGGTAGAAAAATCTTGATTTATCTTAGTTGTTTTAAATCTAATTTAAGTAAAATAGAAACCAACAATGCAGGTCAAGGGACAAAGAGTTGTTTGCCAGTTTCTTATGTAGGAAGCTACTGCTATCCTTGGGACTTAGAAAGGTTGATTATTCTATAGGATTTTTAAAGACAGGACACAATTTATCTTAATCCTATGTCAGCATTTCCCTGAAACTGATTTAGCCTTTCACACTAGAAAGAAGAGACACAGTAGACCTTTTAATTGAAAAATCCTGCAGTTACTTTCAACCTCTGATATTGAAAATCAAGTTACCTTGTTCTAAAGAAGAACAAAAAAGAACTTGCTAATCTGGAAGTTATTCAGGACTCATTTATTATCAAAAGTGTTGTTAGTGACTATCCCAATTCCTTCAGGAAACTTTTGGTATGAAGGCATATCATAGTGCATAAAACAGACTATTTAAGGGATACCTTGTTTTATTACAAAGGTGTCACTCAAGTCTCCAATAAATAGCTTCGTACAAATATTTTTCACAGTTACCATTTGCCAAAAGCAATGCTTTCACATTGTGTTTAGTTTTGCACTAAAGTTCCTTGAAGGTGTTCCATGCCCTTCATGAGGGGCAAAGGGCCACTTTGTCATGCCTCACCCAGAGATGTTCACTCTTATCTTGAATCATTCGTTTTCTTTTTTCTTTTCCTTTTTTTTTTTTTTTTAAAGATTTTATTATTTTTAGACGGAGACAGAGTACAAGCAGGGGGAGCGGCAGGGATAGGGGAAAGCAGACTCCCTGCTGCGCAGAGAGCCCAATGTGGGGTTCAATCCCAGGACACTGGGATGACCTGAGCTGAAGGCAGACATTTAACCGACTGAGCCACCCAGGTGCCCCATTCTTTTCTTTTCTTTTAAAAAAGATTTTATTTATTTATTTGAGAGAGAGACAGAGATAGTGAGAGAGAGCATGAGCGGGGAGGAGAGAGAGAAGCAGGCTCCCGCTGAGCAGGCAGCTGGACACAGGGCTCGATCCCAGGACCCTGGGATCATGACCTGAGCCAAAGACAGATGCTTAACCAACGGAGCCATCCAGGCGCCCCTCATTCATTTGTTTTCAACAAACATTTACTGGACTTCTCTGTGCCAGGCACTGCTAGGCACTGTAACACCGTGGTGAGTAAAATAGATACAGTCCCATTTTGTATTAAATTTACAATCTGAATAGGGAGATAGGAATTAAACAATCGGGTATAAAATGATAAATTATGTTAAGTGCTAAGAAAGAATATCACAGGGCACTATTTACAGGAGCCGACAGCAGGGGGATTCTTTTAGATGGTGGGCAGAGGGGATTTTCAGTGGAATTAATAATTAGACTGAAATATAAAAAATAAGGATTGGGCTAAGTGAAGAGTGGGGAGTGTTTCAAACAGTGTGCAACATGTATGAAGGCCAGGATATGAGAGAAAGCCTGACACATCTCAGGATTCAGAAACAACCATTATGCCTAGAGTTCAGAAAAAGGGAGAGGATTTGAAGAACTAGGCACAGGCTATGATCATGCAAGGATGCCTCTGATTTTATATCAAAATATATTCAACATTTCAGTCATATGTAATAGTGCGATTTTCCTCCTATCAGTCGATCAAGGAGAACTGTAAAAAGAATCCCTACTATATATCATAACATAGTGTTCACCTTTCTTAGTTCAATGGCCTCATTCAGCCAGTAGTCAGTCACACTACTACATTACTCCTTAGCTTTTAAAGCAATGGCTTCCTACTACATTTGGAATAAAATCCAACTTTTTTTTTTTTTTAACGAGGGCCCACAGGGCTGGATGTGATCTGGCCCTTGCTTTCCTCTCTGACTTGTCTCTTTCCATTTAATCACTGTGCTCCTGCTTCACCTGCCCTCAATGTAGCATGTCAGATCCCTGGGCTCAACTGACTTCAGATGTGGCTTTACTGTGCGGTTCCCAGGGAACTCAGGACTCAACAGATTCTACTTCTAACCATGAGAAGAGTATAAATCATTTTTGCCTTGGACCCGGGACCTCTCACAGACCCTTTTACCCCCCATGCAAACATTGCCTAAAAGAGCAAGCTTAATGCTCCACGGGGCAACCTCAAAAAAGTGGTGGTCGGAATGCTTCTGCCTTTCACCCTTTAGGCGAACACTTCTTCTTGCAGATCTTCTGTAGGCTTTTCAGGAGGTCCCTGCAGAATTGCACCCTACTCACCCAGAGCAGTGACTTGATCACTTCTGACCTCTGACCTCTCCCCCCCCCCCCCGCTCTTTCTGTCCCCAGTCCTTTACTTGCTCTTTGGGATCACCTCCAAAAAATTGTACCTAAGCCTAGGATACAACCTGTTTTTTGGGGGAAAAAAAACCGAGCTTTGGTCCCGATCTTTGTTTTGCAAACCTTCTACATTTGCTCCCCATTTAAGCCCTTTGTGCTCTGCCTAGAACCCTTTTTCCCTTTTGTATGATCTTTGCATGACTGAGGCCTTCTCATCATTAAGTTCTAGCTGACATGTTATGTCTCGAAAGGAGCCTATCCTTGAAACAAATATTGCCGCCAGACTGTTCACCTCTATCATTACTCTTAGTATGTTTATTACAACTGATCACTTTTGAAATGTTCCTGTTTATTTTCTTATAAATTTATTTGATTACTCATTTACTGCCCACTACCTAGAATGTATGCGTCAGGAGAGTAGAATCCTTATTATGCAACAAAGACTTGTGTTCTCAGAGCCTAGAAGAGTGGCCGGCATATAATGGTTACCCAATAAACATGTGTTGAAGGAATTAACAAAAAATTCCATGTGTTTTCAGGGTGAGATAATAAAATACAGAATGTAATTTTTTTTTCTAAGAATATATACTGAAACAATCTCTTAAGGTGCTCCTACTACTGAAGAGATATATGTAAAGTTTCTTTAAGGTAAATGAAGACAAAAATATCCTGAGTTTTTACATGGAGCTTTCTTTTGTTGACAACTTTCCACTTATTTTTAGTTTTACTAATAAAATCTGCTGACTGAATAGTGATTACTTTTGTGGGAGAAAAAATGGAATGGACTGGGAGGTGGCACAAGGGAGGATTCTTGGGTGTTGAAATACCTTATAGCCTGACCAGGGTTGTGTATACATATGCAAAAACTCATTGAGTGGTACCCTTGAGATTTATGTATGTAAGCTATCTTTATTTTTTTATTTATTTTTTTTTATTTGTAAGCTATCTTTAAATATATATATTTAAAAACTCTTGACTTAGTTTGGTTTCTGTGAAGAAATACTCTATTGTCTGTATGGACCACTTCCATTTTTATTAAATTTGTATTTGCCTGTTCTCTCCATTTGGGTCTCATGCTAAATTACATGGCTAAATTAACACCAGTTTAAGTGTAGTTTCTAAATGGAAATCTAATATCGTCCAGTATCTTAGTCACAAATTCTATGTTTTATAAATAGCAATTACGTTTTTTTTGATGGTGCAGTGATGATTCACATATTCCAAGAGGCACTGAAAGTCCAGAAGTAATTCAGCAGCATGAGGGCGAACCTCTGTTGCTGGCCAAGTAGGCTGCTGCTTTTGTGGTATGGGCTGAGAGGTTGGAAGTTCTCCAGTCCAAAAATATCTGCCCATGGTCCTGTGGCTGCTCCATAAAAATCTGTTTTCAGGGCTCTGTTCTTTTCAGGTAGAGAATTAAAGATTCTTCTCATACTTTAAGCACTACCTCAATGCCACCTTCTCAGTGATACCCATGGCCAGAACTAATTTCTTTTATTTTCAACACATTGATGCCATTCACTTACCCATTCAGACATTCAGTAGTATTTATGAAGTCCTGGCATGAATCAGGCATAGAGTGGCCTTGAGGACAAATAAGACATGACTACCTCTTAGTAAGGTTTTAGTTTAGATTAGTAGTTCTTAAAATTAGTTTCTCATTAGAACTGCTATGGGAAAATGCAGATTTGTCAAAAACACAGATCCACAGGCATGGAAAATGGGCATGTATATTTTTCACAAGTTCCTACATGATTGTGATACACATTTCTGGTGACCTGGTTTCCATTCTTCCACAATATTTCCACTACAAGAACTTGACCCACTTTGGGAGTAAAAAGAGTCTTTATATTGAACTGAATCTCTCCAACTTATTTTAGATGTAAGCACTGGCTATGATTGTACTGCTTGGAGGGAATATTCTTCTTCCAACGTGAATGGTGGATAGTGAGTGATATATCAAATATTTGTTGAACACAAAATGAATGACTGACAATCTTTTCAAACTGAGCTATCTTCAGATGAAACATCTCTCATATGGCATGGCTTCAAGACCTATAAAAGAACTTTAAAGTTGGCATCTGAGATTCCTAGTTTCTAGGGTGAAAAAAAAAAAGGAAACTTGATGCTCAATGCTTTTGTCATGCTTTCATTTAAAAGTGTCTAAATAATTTATACATTTTTTATTGAGCAAAAGAAAATAGCTTCATATTTAATGGCAAGGATCACACAAAGATAATCTTAAACCTTTGATTTCAAGGAGCATTGAGTTTTCTTTGGAGGACATTTTACAGGATTAAGACTTAACTTATTTTAAATTTGTATTTTAAGATACCTTGTTTACAAAACAAGACCTATTCTCTATTTTTCTAGGTTAGATAATATGAAATCAAGTCACAGTTGGAAATGCCATAGTCTGCACAGACGAAGCACAAAGAGAAAAGAGAATGCATACACATGATTGCACGCTGAAAAAATTTTGATGCTATTATTTAGATCAATGTGTTAAATATTTGGAAGATCCCAGGAATAATAATGTTATGCAATTTGCAACATATCACATTTTCAAAATGATGAACTTTTAGGAATTTGGTAATGAGGTGATAATGAGATGAAGTGTGAACGAAGTTAGTTTCTGCTTTGCATTTTTTTTAGTCCATTATCTTTATTGCTGTCTTATAACACTTCAGTCTATATACTGACCTTTTATTCTAACTGCTACCTTAACTGTGCCTATCACACATTTTTGGGAGACGACTATAAATTATGAAAGGTTGAAAGTGCCCCCAAAAGTGTTAAATCAAATGCTATAAAATTGAGTGTTGACATTTTTCAAAAGTGCAAAAAGTGCAAGAGCAAGAGTTTCAGGGTGTTGAATATTACCACGGAAGGAAAGTGTACCTGGGAAAATTAAATCTGAGTATAGAGGGTGAAGTAACTTTTATATTTGGAATAAAAGGTTGTTTTCTTACTTTTTGCTAATAGAATATAATTAAGAACCTAATTGCTTTTTTCTTCTTCAAATCTGATACTGGAAGGGCAGGTAGGTCAGGACACTGTCTGGCTCGTTTATTACAATAAAATGCAACCTGCTGACCTGAAAACAAAGTGATAGAAAAGGGCCTCCCAGGGATACAGCACCTGCAGGCATAAGGACCAATTAGATATTAATTTAAGCTCCAAATATATAAACACACTACCTTGTTCTAAGGAAATGTTAATATAGTTTTATTTCTTTATGTTGAGCATTTGGTATAATAAGAATATACCCAGACTATTAAGTGGCCCAAACTGAGTGGACCTCCTTACTTAGAAGGGAAATAAAAGGTATTTGTGTTGGCTTTTGAAAAATTAATAGGGTGTTGAGCATAACTATTTGAAGATATGTCCTATTTAAATTTAAATAACATATTTTCCCACAATCTCAATGATTTTATTTTTCTTCAGTTGTTAATCAAATTAACTAAAAGTGATATGGAGCAGGGTGCCTGGCTGGCTCAGTCTGTTAAGCGTCTGCCTTTGGATCAGGTCATGATCCCAGGGTCCTGGGATGGAGGTCCATGTTGGGCTCTCTGCTCAGCAGGGAGCCTGCGTCTCCCTCTCCCTCTGCCTGCCGCTACCCCTGCTTGTGCTCTGTCAAATAAATAAATAAAATCTTTAAAAAAATAAAAGTGTTATGGAGCTACTATAATATTAATTGTATTATAGTATTTTTTTTGAAAATTTTATTTATTCATCTGAGAGAGGGAGAGAGGGAGAGAGGGAGAGAGAGAGAGAGAGAGAAAACAAGCAGAGGGGCAGAGTGTTCTTTTGTTCTTTTCAAGCTCAATGAGTGTTCTTTTGTTCCGCTTAAGTGTGTATGCAAGGGTCCTTGGGCATGCTCCTGGCCTTCAGTATTTTAGATTTCACAGGGGGAAGAATTGGGGTCCTTTTGCTGTAGCATAAGATGGGTTCTTGTAGGTCAATTGCCCTGTGTCAGCTGCTGGGGTAGGGGGAGAGGTACTTGTTAGCCATGAAAGATGGATGCACACTATGGGAGCTGATCCAGCTGTATCCCTTTTTTTTTTTTTTTAAGATTTTATTTATTTATTTGACAGGGAGAGACACAGCAAGAGAGGGAGCACAAGCAGGGGGAGTGGGAGAGGGAGAAACAGGCTTCCCGCGGAGCAGGGAGCCCAACGCGGGGCTCGATCCCAGGGCCCTGGGATCATGACCTGAGCCAAAGGCAGATGCTTAACAACTGAGCCACCCAGGCGCCCCTAGCTGTATCCCTTCTATAGAGGAGAGTAAAGAAAAGTAAGTAAAGAATTGTTTCCTCTAGTGTTTAACTCTTGAGTTTTCCTTGGCCACACTGATACCAAGATGCAATAGGTAGAAGTGTTTGGAGATCTCCCCTGGGACTGGCAACCAGGCACCATGTTCTGCTCCCCTGGGATTGATACTTGGTGCATGGTTTTCTGCTCTATACCTTCCATGAACTTGGGCTAATGTTTCTCTCTATTACTCCAAAGCACTTTGTGGGTATTTTTATATTAGTATTTATCACATTACTTGGATATGTATCTGTCTGTCCAACTATACTCTAAGTTACTTGGAAGATCAGTACACTGGACTAGAACAGCTGTCTTCCATAATTTCTTAAAGTGTTCTCATAATTTTCATGACTTCCACCATTTCCTACTTGATTACAAATCCCAAATCTGTATGTCCATTCTGGATCTTTTTTATGAGTACCAAGGTTTTCTTAGCAGTTTACCTTCTAAGCAGTTCTTCTCTCATTATATGTGTCACAATGCATTGGATCATTTATTTTTTTATAGCTCAGGACCCTCAATGTCAAGTATTGCTTAAATCATTTTGTACTTAATTCTTATGTACTAGATACATGCAATCTTATGTACTAAATACATGCACAATCTGGGGAGATTATGTCTTGGATTATCTGGGTCGACCCAAAATGTCATTACAAGCATCCTTATAAGAGCAAGTCAGACAGAAGGGTTACTCAGACAGAAGAGGAGAAGGCAATGTGACCATGGAGGTAGAGATTGGAGTGATGTAGCCACAACCACGGAATGTTGTAGCCACCAGAAGCTGAAAGAGGCAAGAATCAGATTTTCCCCTATAACTTTCAGAGGGAGCATGACTATGAGCTATCCTTAAATTCAGCCTAGTGATACCAATTTTAGATTTCTAGCCTCCAGAACTCTGAGAGAATATTTTAAGTCACAAAGTTCATGATAATTTTTTATAGTAGCCATAGGAAACTAATACAAGGTCCTACTATGTTTCTGCACTGGGTCATATGGTGTAGGTAAAAAAAAAACAATGGGACACTGGCCTTGACCTTGAAAAGTGGAAGAGTGTTTGTATGATAGGTTGGTTTTGGCATGAAGGGCTATGCGCCAAAGTAAGCTGCCTTCATTTCCCAGTGACCAATCAGCAGCCAATGGAGGCTTTAAGTACGAGAGTAGCACCATCACCTTTGTTTCTGAAGGAGATGGAGAATACAGAATTGAGGATACTAATGACATTGTTGCTCAGGTAAGAGTTTAATAAGGGTTTGAACTGAAACAGTGGCCACAGCACCAGGGAGGAGAGATTTTAATTTAAGAGACTTTTCTGAAGTGGAACTGAATAATTATATCATTTTGAGCCATCTTACCCTTCTGGGCTCAACATCTTGTCCCTAATAATTCTTTCTGTTAGATTTTTGGCCTTTTGTTAAAATACCTTAAGTAAATTGTAGTAGTTCTTCTGAAAAATGATTTGAGTATTATTTTGAAAATGTTTTTACTGAAGATAATAATCTTTTAAAATGTGATTTTAAATAATCTTTTCCCATATTCTTGATAGTGTTGTTTTTTTTTTTTTTAAGTGGGAACCTTTGGAAAATGAATCAACACGGAAATTTATACCATACACAACTTTCATCACGTAAAGATCACTAATATTATGATTTAATTTTAGGTGATCTTGAATATCACTTGAATGATGAATCAAATTTTTGTAAATGGATATAACTACCTTTTCAAGTGTTAAATCCCAGAGAAATACATAAGATTAAATAAAAAGCATTCTAACTATGCACTGATGGAATCATTTTGCCAATAATCAAATAGACTAGTCAGATTAGGAAGTTGATGAGTTTTTAATACATCATTCTGAAGAATAAGTGCAATTATTATTTAAATGAAGTGAATAAACATGGAGTCACTGCCAGGCTGCTCTAAACTAGTAATAATTACTTTATTAAAGGTTAATAAATGTCAAGTAAAAGCAGCTATGACCTGCTAAAGTTAAGCTGAAAACAGCTAAAATGAAAAAAAGGAAGTTCTGATTATTACATTTATTGACTGACACTGACACTCAGAGAATAGACAATTCTGAAATGATTAAATGATAATTAAATTTCAAACAAGCATCTTTAACCTCTAAACATGAAGATAATTTAAGGGTCCTACCAGACTCATGTTGCTTACTAATGTATTTCTCTCCCCTTTTCGCTCTAAGGATCAGCAAAATCAGTGGCCAGTTTTATTTATCTTCATAACACAGGTTGAGTTAGTGGAGAAGATAGCCACAAATAGATTTCCAAAGCACAGGGTGGGCAGGGCCCCAAATGTCAGTCTCCTCCCTGAATTCCGATGGAGGTTCTGAATCACACTGGGAGTGACACTAAACCCTCAGCTGAGGATACAAGAACTTTCTGAGATGATCCTGCCTTCTCTTGTTGCTTTCTCTCTCACCACTCCCTTAGGATTATATGCTCCAGCTACTAAACTACTCGCAGTTCCCTCAAATACTCCATGCTTTTGCCTATACCCAGAACTGCTTGTCCCTTCTTCAAATGCTAGACTAATTCCTATTTATGTTTCAGGATCCATTCATGTCATCTCTTTTGGGAAGCACTCCCTGATCCCTTCAGGTGGGATTCCTTTTTCATAGCATAAGTACACTTACATTTTAGGTTTACTCATTCTCCTCCCTTGCTCAATTGTAAGGTCCTTTAGGACACAGAGGCTAACTCATACACTCCATATATCCAGTATTTAATAGAGTGTTTGGCCCACAGCAGGTGCTTAATGAATGCCTGGTGAATAAATCAATGAATTTTTTTTTTTTTTTTTTACAAATAAAGAGAGAATATTTGGTGACTGAAGGCTAGAAGGGGGTAGCGTTTTTGTTAATTTTGGCTGAAACCTAAATTTTATATAGCCTGGTGTCATAAGTATGTTTTCCAGAGAGAAGGCACCTATTTATTTATCCATTTTCATTTGATATTAGCCTTTTTTCCCCTTAGTGCAATCATCAGAAAATAATCATATGTAGCTATGAAGTTTGCTTTGCATCCTCCTATGAAATCAGATTTGTTTAGTTTTTTTGGCTGTTACTCCCTTCTAGTATGGGCTATTTTAAAAAGTCATAATGTTTTTAATGACACTGAACAGCCTGCAGGGGTCATTCATGTTTCTTTTTTCTTTTTATTTATTTTTTCTTAGCACAGAATGACAACATTAACAAATGTATCAGTCTTCTCTAGATGTAAATGTTTAGTATATTAAAATATACATACTTTTTGGTGGTGCCCTGCTGTGGAATGCTCTTGCTTTGTAATGAGCTTTATTATCTATCAGAAAATGTGTAATGGAAGGTGGTCCTTGAGAAATCAAATTACACTTAATTTCTCTTAATAACGAACAAGAAAACTCTGTACAGCAAATAGCTTTCTCATATGTTCAAGTCTCAAATAGGTCCTAAGGGTTGAGGCTGTGCACATGTACACAGAGACCAGAGAGATCCCAAGTCACCCACCTATCCTTGGCTGACAGAACCTGCATGCAGGTGCAGAGATTCTGTGAGAGAACCTGGTGGAAAGTTGAAAGCCTGGGAAGAGTTGAAAAGGATCTAAAGGTTTAATATTTTCTGCAGTTCACACGCAGATCCATCAGCAGAAAATGGAAGCCTTACTGGCTTGAGGTGTGGAACAACCTCTGTGCAATCTTACACTGAATACTAAGCTATACAAATGCATGGGTGATATCTAGGAAAGCAAGCTTAAAAATAAAAACAAGGAAAATAATAACTGAGCAGAGATATCAGTGGCTGCACATTTTGGTGGAGACATACTACATAAATTTAGTCTAAGCAAGTTTACTAAACAAAGAAAACAAAACAACATCCCCCAGGAGAAAAATAGAATCCAGAGTTGTTACAATATACTATTCAAAAGGCCAGTGTTAAGGGCACCTGGGTGGCTCAGTCATTTGAGCGTCCAACTCCTGATTTCGGCTCAGCATATCATCTCGGAGTCATGGGATCCAGCCCGGAGTGGGACTCCGTGCTCATGCGGGAATCTGCTGGAAATTCTCTTTCTCCTTCTCCGTTGCCCCTCCCCCCACACAAGCTCTCTGTCTGTCTCTCTCTCTGTCTCAAATAAATAAATAAATAAATAAGTCTTTAAAAAAAATAAAATAAAAGGCCAGTGTTTAAAAACAAAACAAAATAAAACTATGAGACATTCAAAGAAATAATAAAGTGTGACATGTATTTAGGGGAAAAAGTAGTGAATAGAAACTCTCTGAGTGTCCTCAGATGGTGGAGTTAGCATACAAAGATTTATTTATTTATTTGTTTATTCAAAATGATTTATTTATTTATTTGAGAGAGAGAAAGAGGGAGAGAGAATGAGAGCAGGGGGAGGGGTAGAGGGAGAGGGAGAGAAGCAGACTCTCTGCTGAGTAGGGAGCCCAGTGTGGGGCTTGGAGCTCCATCTCATGAACCTCAGATCATGACCTGAGCCAAAACCAAGAGTCAGATGCTTAACCGGCTTGAGCCATCCAGGTGCCCCTAGCATACAAAGATTTTAAAGCAGCTATTTTAAATATATTTAAAGAACTGAAGGAAACTATATTTAAAGAAATAAGGGAAAGTAGATGACAATCATTCAGTGAATAGAAAATCCAATAAGGAGAAGGAAATTATTTTATTTTTTTAAGATTTTTACTTATTTGAGAAAGAGAGAGAGAGCACATGCACGTGCATGAGTCGGGGAGGGGCACAGGGAGAGGGAGAAGCAGACTCCCCGCCAAGCAGGGAGCCCGATGAAGGGCTCCATCCCAGGATCAGACCTGAGCCAAAGGCAGACGCTTAACCGACTGAGCCACCCAGGTGCCCCAAAGAGATGGAAATTATTGAAAAATAGAGAACCAAATGGATATTCTGTAATTGAGATGTACAATGACTGAAATGAAAATTTACTACAGGGGCTCAACAGAAAACTGGAGATGCCAGAAGAAAGAATCAATGACTTGAAGATAAATAAATAGAAATTATCCAAACAGAAGAACAAGGAAACAAGACTGAAGTAAAATGAACAGTCTCAGAGATATGTGGGACAGTATAAATCATAGAGACATATGTGTATCAAGTCCTAAAATGATAACAAAAGGAGAAAGGGGCAAAGAAATATTCAAAGAAAAAATGCCTAAAAACTTCCCAAATTTTATGAAAAAACATTAATTTATAAATCCAAGAAGCTCAATGAATATAAAGTAGGATAAATACAAAATTATCCACATCTAGACACAGAATAGTCAAACTTTTGAAAGCCAAAGAGAAAACCTGGAAAGTAGCAAGAGAAAAACAACTCATCAGATACAGGGAAAAAACAATACGATAGTTAGCTGACTCCTCATCAGAGATAATACAGGTCAGAAGGCACGGAATAAGATAACCTACTGGTGACCTACTAAATGACCTACTGGGATGTTGGCAAATATGGACTGAACTGGGGAGCTGACTGGATAGTCAGGCCAGAAAATGAGAATCTCTCTTCTGTCGTTCTTGTGGAAAGAACTGAGAAGAGTCCGCCGTGAGGCTTCAGGTCCCCACAGTTGCATAGGCCCCTCCCAAAGAAGGCACAGGTATTTCGTATTTGTAATTCTGACTTATTTTCTTTAGAAACCTTCCCAAGTCACAAAGGCTTCAGGGCTATACAAAACATAGATGTACCACTGGAAGAAAAACTTAGGTCTATTACTGGAAAGAAACATAATTTTATATAGGTCAAATCAGACAAACTGGAAAGCTCTCTTTTGCATATGTGGTAAAATACACATAACAAGGGGCGCCTGGGTGGCTCAGTTGGTTAAGCGACTGCCTTCGGCTCAGGTCATGATCCTGGAGTCCCAGGATCGAGTCCCGCATCCGGCTCCCTGCTTGGCAGGGAGTCTGCTTCTCCCTCTGACCCTCCCCCGTCTCATGCTCTCTCTCTCTATCTCATTCTCTCTCTCAAATAAATAAAATCTTTAAAAAAAAATACACATAACAAAATTTGTCAGTTTTAAAATCTACAATGCAATGACATTTGGTATATTAACAATGTTGTGTGACCATCACCACTATCTGGTTCTAGAATATTTTTATCATCCCAGCAAAACACTATACTCGTTAAAACAGTCACTCCCCATTCCCCCATTTCTCTTATCCAAACCACAAAGTCTCTAAAAACATATCCTTGGCAACCACTAATCTATTTTCTCTTTCAATGGAATTGCCTAGTCTGGAATATTTCATAAAAATGGAATCATACAGTATGTGGCAATTTTGTGTCTGGGTCTGACTTCTTTCACTTAGCATAATGTTTTCAAGTTTTATTCATGTAGCATGTATCAATATTTCATTCCTTTTCATATGGAAAGGCCTTTTTTAAAAAAAAAGATTTTATTTATTTATTTGACACCGAGAGAGAGACAGCAAGAGAGGGAATACAAACAGGGGGGAGTAGGAGAGGGAGAGGAAGGCCTCCCACTGAGCAGGGAGCCCGATGTGCGGCTCGATCCCAGGACCTCGGGATCACGACCCGAGCCGAAGGCAGACGCTTAAGGACTGAGCCACCCAGGTGCCCCTGGGAAGGCCTTTTAAATAAAAGAGTTTTAGAAAGGATGTAGCCAATTGAATAAGAGAATGCCAAGAGTAAAATTTGAAAGAATGACTCAGATACTATGGGCAGAAATTTTCATAGCATTATACTGCATTCAATTCTCTAAACCAGTGAACTAGAATTTACCTGTCTTTTCTAGTCTTCATACTGATTTCAGTCAAATGATCTTGACTAACTCCTAAGCTTTTTTTCGACTCATATACATTCTGCTCAGAAATAATCCTTGTGCTGGTTGCCTGTCCTTCCCCTCCCCCTTTTGCCTGATCTCCAAGTACTGCCTTTCTCATCTGGGTCAGCATCCAAACTGCCCACCAAAGTTCTGGAGAAAAAAAACTATTTCCCCCTGATTTTAGTGATAACATTTGAAAATAACATGTTCTTTGCTAAATACCTGAAGCTCATTTGAATGTCTGCTTTCGTACTTAAAAAGCTATATATGTATGCTACCTACAGGTGAAAAATAATGGCCAGGTTCACTAATGTTACCACTGTGCTGTCCATCTCTAATTTGCTATGAAGTATTGGGAGACATTTCGAGTAAGACAGATTCTACACAAACAAAATTATATCCAATTTTTTCCTGTTATGAAGCGTAATTACTCTACATAGCTATAAAATACCATGCAGTTTTCAGTAATTTATTTAGCATTTTGTTGACTCTATTTTAGTCTACTGTACTGTAAAGGTTGAAGGACCCTTTACATTTTGTCTGAGGTGCCATCCACAAAACACTGCACCTTACTATGCAAATAATGTCTGCAAAAGACGTCTGCTGCATTTCTAATAGGACAGCCTATTAGCGCTTGGTTTGATGTTCTTCACGCTTTGCTTGTCTCTGCCCACAACTGTGTCCATTCTCAGTGAAAGGCTAGTATAATCTTCATGTTTATCCAAACCACAAAGTCTCTAAAAACATATCCTTTAGACTTTGGATACATACCATGGTCTATTTTAGTGTTCTTAGAACTTTAGTCTTCTGTATATTTGAAACTTACAGAATGTTTTTGAAAAGCTTTCTGTTCTTATGTCATATTTTAACATTATTTAATTTTATAACATTTCACTTATACCTAGCTTTGAAAGTCTCCTGTCTTGCTTGGGTAACACAGATATGATAATAAAATCAGCCTTCATCTGCTAGCTCATGCATTCTCAACAGGGCAATGTTGTTCCCAAGGAGTGAAAATTGTTTCTTAGGGGCAGCAAAAAATCTCAATCTTTTTATGTATAAATCACAGATATGCATACACTACACAAGCAGATATGCAGTATATCCATGGCACTGAAATTTCCTGGATGGTGCAATTAGGAAAAAGATGTCCAAAAATGTACTTTTAGGGGGACAATAATGAAAACAGTGGACTGAGAAATACTGGTCCAGCTCTTTCGAGTTCAATAGCGTGTTGATATTCACTACTCCATTTAGCAGGAAAGCTCAGGTCACACAGCATGTACATGGCAGATCCATGCCTGCACCCTGGTGTTCTCTCTTCATATCTGTGCTCCTCTGTGGGTGGTGGACTGGGCATTGATGGACTCTTGCAAGGAAGCAATACCTTCCTTGCTACTTTTTCTTTCAGGACTGTTTCATACATTAACAGAATGTTCGGCCTTCAAACTTAAGGAATTTATTCATAGTTTCCACTTTTTGTCTAGTATGTGTGTGAAACCTCTCCCTTGTCTTAAATGGGCCACATATTCCTTCAGATTTATACTGGCCGTGGATAAAGAAAAGTGTAGAAACAGGAGGGTGGGAGCACTGGGTGTTATATGCAAACAATGAATCATGGAACGCTACATCAAAAACTAATGATGTAATGTATGGTGATTAACATAACATAATTAAAAAAAAAAAAAGAAACAGGGGGGTGGGGAGTTGTTTCTAGTTCTCATGATCCAAATCACTTTGGCTCTACAGGGACAAGGATTCCTGACGGTTTGGGGTATTCAACTTTTTGTCTGCTTTTAATCTTTCTTACCCTCAAGGTCTACTAAGTCAGCTTCTGATTTTAGTAACATGATTCTAAGAACCCACAGGTACTGCTCTTTCTCTGTATTCCTCTTTACAATGCTCCAAATATTTCTAAGCATCCTCTCTTAAAGTAACTTAGATATGTTAGTGCCAAAACATTCATTTAAAAAAAAAATCATTATTTTCAACCTAACTGGCAGTAGCATCGGGGCTGAGCTCACTCCTCAACTAAGGGCAGAAAAGGGAGCAGGAAACGATATTTCTTGGAATTAAAGAACATTTCTATTTTACATGATTTGCTAGCAAATAAAAGAGTGTTCTAGGGGACTGGTGGGATCATTGAAGGTCATCTCATTTCATTTCTTTTCTTTTTTTTTGGAAGAGGTAGGAGAATAAGATGCGAACATGTGGTTATTGACTGTGATTATAGTGTAAAATGTGAGGTAGAACATGGACGAAATGAGGCTGAAAAGGTCTGTGCGATCAGATCATGAAGAGGATGCATATAGGGAGATGAGAAATATGGGTTTTATCTATAGGTGAGTGGTTCTTAAAATACCCTTTATGTAGCCTTCTGGTTTCTGTGGAAGCCTTTCAGGTAATGCCACAGGGGGCAGGAAAGAGAAGCCAAGTAGATGTGGCTCTCTAACTCATCTCATCAGAGGAGTTCAGCTCATGCCTGTGTTTTTCCATCTATGTTGTCTACCTATCTATCTATCTATCTATCTATCTATCTATCTATCTATCTATCTATCATCATCACCATTATTACCCATCTTTAATTTACTGAGCTTCTATAGAAGATATCTTTGAAGAGGAAATCTACTGACATATGTACCCCAGTGGATCATCCGGTTAATCCATTCAGCAGGAAGCTGGATACCACGGGACCCTAGTTCTAGCGGTGTGCAGCAGTTGGCTCATACCAACTTGCCAGAGCCAACTGTTAAATTTCAGGAATCTGGGGAGCTGGTTGACATCAGGTTGGCAGCTTAAAATTGATGTGAAGCTTCAATTCATGCTTGGGGTATTAAACCAGTGAAATCAGCGAATGCTACACATCAGACTCTGCAGCTCCCTCCCCTCATCCTTGCAAAGAGCTGGTTTTTAAATGTTTACTAGCACACCACTGCCAGTTCTCAAACTTCAGTGCACAGTAGAATTATCTGGGGAGATGTAAAAATTCTAGTGCCTGGGCACCACCTCCAGAAATTTCAATTAAACTGGTAGAGGATGTCATATGGGCATCAGGATGATTAAAATATCCCCAGAAAGAACCCCAGGGAATACCACTGTTTAAGAGGTGGATCGAAGAGGAGGGGGGCCTTACAAAGACCAGAAATGGGAGAACTAGAAGAAAAGATGACTACAGAAATCAATGAGTTAGAAAGTTTCCAGCTCCATAAGTTAGAATTAGACAATGGCAAGAATATTTTGCACCCTATAAAAACTTTTTAATTGTTAAGACTTTCTCAAATAGAGTGGGCCACTTTCAGGGGAAATGTGGAAGCTGGATGGCTGAATGTCAGTGCTGTTGTTGAAAGCTGCCTTCATTGAAGGGGAGACTGGGACTGATAAATAATCGTTAGACTAGAGGGATGCAAAAATTTAATGACTATCTAATCGGGCACATGAGATTCTGATTTAATTTATTGCAGAATCTGGTGTACAAAATGATCTTGCCAAAAAAAGTAATGGAGAAAGAATAACTATTCAAACCTTTAGGATTGCATGCTCTGGCTCCTTATAAATAAATACTTCTGCCCAAATGGCCATGAGTAAAGCCTTTTTCTTTGGTTCAATGTAGTAACACTAGTGTTTTACGGTTGGTTTTATTATCATTGTTACTTTGTTTTTATTTATGCTTATCATACAGAAGAAGCTTCACCTCAATACCAAGGCTAAAACTCTTAAAACATATTGATATTTTAGATGGTTATAAATGGCAATTAATTATTTTAAAATCTGTCAGGGATAATGTCTATTTCAAGTGTGTTCAATACACTTTCCAAAACATGAAAACAAGATAGTTAAAATACTTATATGTTAAGAATCTTTAAAGAGTTTTCCTGCTACTATTTTCTACATTTACTTGATTTATTGGTTTAAAGTTATGGCAAAATTATTTTAGATTGCAGTTGGTCATTACTCAGCATTAATTGAAGTGAAAAAATAAATCAAAGTTATTTCTTAGCATGATTTCTACTCAAGACAGGTTACTTGATTCTGGCTTTCCAAAAATGATGTTATTTAGCAGTGAGAAAGGAATGCAAACACATTTGGCTTGAACTTGATGTGTTCATGGATTATGATATTGCTTAGCAAAGCAAAAAATTCTGAAATCTAGCTTGAAGTCATTGGTTAAAAAAAAAAAGCCCTAATGTAAATGCATCTGCACACATTTCAATTGCAGTCACTTTTCCCACAAATCAGCTTTATCAGCTCCATTAGCAGTTGAAGCCGATAAAAATCTGAGGCTGACTTCCTGCTGCTTAGTCTCCTAAGTGTCAGAAATAATATATTCTGTGTTACAAATGTCCCAGAGGTATACATGTCTGCTACTTAATGTTGCTATAACTTATTCTCCAGGATAAACATCTGCCCTTATGCTCATTAAAAATTGTTTTTAAAAATAGGAAATTGAGTAAAAACAAACTAATAAGTGAACAGCCTGACACAGATGAACTGCCAAGAACAGACTCGTTCTGTAGTCGCATCTCCCACTGACATCAGACTTGGCTTGGCTTTTATTCGCATTATCTTCCATTCATTTATTTGTTTATTTAGTCTTTTACAACATAATTGAGAACCCTTGAGTAGTAAGACTAAACATTATCAAAACTTTGGACAATATGACCGCGAGTTATTCCTTGCTAGTTATTATAATTACTTTTTTTCTTTCTTCATCTAAGAATATAGTCTGGCATAGAATCAAATTTTTTAGGTTAATTAAAAATACTTTCTTTGAAAAATTTTTATTATTCATTGTACTAATTGGAGATACCATGTTTTTCTGTAGCTGCTTAGAAAAACACAAACCAAACAGAGTGTACTTAGCCAACTATGTTCTTCCCTATTTATCTCAAATTTAACAAGTTTTTATGGAGCATCTACTATGTGCTGGGTGGATGCAGAGATGAATAAAACATATACACTGTCCTTAAGGAGCTAACAGTTTAATGGAGAAGATAGATGTAAACTAATAATTATGATCAGCACTATCACAAAGATGTTCAGAAAGCCCAAGACTGATTGATTGATTGACTTATTGATTGATTGCCTGTACTATTAATGCAGGTTCAAGAAGCCCTAGAGTATGGTTTGTGTCTTGGGACTTGGACAGTTTTAGAGACAACTGGAGGGAGATGAAGAAGAGAGGGAGAGAGAAGGAGCAAGAGCACCAGAAATGGTTTTGCTCTTCCTGTTTCTTATCACTTTAACCTCTATCTCAAGACCTTAATAGTGAAGCATTCTTTTTGTTCTGAGTCTCTCCATGTTGTTAGAATTTAAAAAAAAAAATTTTTAATTTATTTTTTGACACAGAGAGAGACAGCGAGAGAGGGAACACAAGTAGGGGGAGTGGGAGAGGGAGAAGCAGGCTTCCCGCGGAGCAGGGAGCCCGATGTGGGGCTCGATCCCAGGACACTGGGATCAAGACCTGAGCTGAAGGCAGACGCTTAACGACTGAGCCACCCAGGTGCCCCTTTGTTGTTAAAATTTTTAACTGGCTGGTCTCCTGGCATCATTTAGCATTCTAAGATTCTAGGTCAGGGCTGTCCAGTATAAATACAATCTGAGCCACATATGAAATTTAAAAATTTCCAGAATCCATATTATAAAAAATGAAAAGAAACAGGTGAAATTAATTTTAAGAATATATTCAATTTAATTCAATATATCCAGAACATATCACTTCAAAATATAATCGAAGTAGAAAAAAGATATTTTACTTTAAAAAAGACCCAGTGTGTATTTTACATTTATACCACAGCTCAATTAAGATTAGCCACATTTCAAGTGCTCAGTAGCTGCATGAGGCTGGTGGTTATTTGTGTTGGACAGTGCAGTTCTAGACATTTAACTCTTTAGGGCTCCCCTTTATCTACTTAATCCTGTGTGTGTCTAAGAATCTTGACAATTTAACAGACAGCTTTTCTCAGGCTGAACCAGGGAAAGTCATTTTTTAATATCCCCTCAGGGGAACCAGAAAGCAACTCTGTGGGAGTTATATGGATGGCTCAGTTGGTTTAGTTCTAAATTCTTGCAAAACTGGAAAGTTTTCATATTTCTTTCTCCAAACCATGAGATTGCTCCAGGGACTTAGATGTGAGCGAAGGAAGAAAATGGACATGTGAATTATTCATTACATATATATATATATATATATATATATATACATGATACATATAATGTGTGTGTGTATATATACCACACACAAAATAAATATAATGAATTATATTATATATGTAATGTGTATAATGAATAAATATAACATATATGTAATGAATATACAGCTTTTGGTATCTATCTCTTTACTAAGATATAATTTTATACAACACAATTCACTCACTTAAGGTGTACAAGTCAATGGTTTTTTAGTATACCTCTCAGAGCTGTGCAACCGTCATAACAATCTAACTTTAGAACATTTTCATTACCTCAGATAGTTAACTCCATGACAGTTTAGTACTCACTATCGATTCTCTCCCTATCCCCCAGTCCTAGGCAACCACTAACCTATTTTCTCTCTAGCTTTGCCTAATTTTGAGGATTAGGCATAATAATGCTATGGATATTCATGTGTAAGTTTTTGTGTGAACATACATTTTCATTTCTTTCGGATATAAACCTAGTAGTAGAAACTGTTCTCCAAAGTAGCTGCACCATTCTGCATCCCCACCAGCAACGTGTGAGGCTTCCAGTCTCTCTGCGTGCTTGCTAGCACTTGTTATTGTCTGTCGTTTTGACGATAGCCGTCCCAGTGGGTGTGAAGCGGTATCTCATTGTGGTTTGGGTCTGCATTTCCTTAATGCTAATGATGCTTACCATTTTTCATGTGATTATTTTTCGTTTTGATATCTTTGGAGAAATGTCTGTTCAAATTCTTTGCCCATTTTTAATTGGGTTGTCTTTTTATTGCTGAATTGTAAGAGTTCTTTATATATTCTGCATACAAATTCCTTACTAGATACCTTGATTTTTACATATTTTTTCCTATTCTATAGGTTACTTTTTCATATTCTTGGTGGTGTCCTCTGAGGCACAAAAGTTTTTAATTTTGATGAAATGCAATTTATTTTTTCTCTTGTTATTTTTGCTTTTGGTGTTGTGGCATGCATTCTATTTTCAACACCTTTGTGAACAAAACTAGACATTGCCTCTGTTCACATGGAGCTGATGGAAAAGAGATGCAATTAAATAAGCCAGAAGGGCAGGGTTCAAAGTATTTTGGATTTACCCTGCAAGGACAATTAATATCAACTCCTGGTGGGGAGAGGCCAGAGAAGGTTTTAGAGGTAACAACTTAGAAACTGTCAAGAAGTATTATTTAACAGTGAAGGGAAGAAAGAATCTAGTCATGTTTACTGTTCCTGGATGTAATTTTTAAAATCCTTTGAATGTGATGACATTCTTCATTTCTGACATTCTTCATTTAAAATCCTTTGAATGTGATGATATTCTTCATTCTTACAAGGCAGTGCCTTGTAATGTGTGTGTGTTTGTGTGTGTGTGTTTAGAGAACACGCTGTTGGATCTTGCAGCCTATCTTAGGTCATCTTTCTGGGGGTCAGTTATTGGTTTGGCTGAGCACAGAAGTGCTGGTTTGATAGAGATTACTGGTTGATAGAATAGTAGATAAAGTCATAGAAGGACAAAGCTCCATAATCAGCTTGTATTGTGGTTAAGTCCAAAGCCAACTAATTGCAAACAACCTCTATATTCAGAAAAAAATACACTGTGTTCAGGAATCTTCCAAGGGCTCTGCGGGTCCCTTCTATCTATCCCAAACAGGATAAGAAATAACAATTTCACCTTCAGCTTTTGCTCTTGACCAAGCCAGTCCTTACCTTTTCTTTTATATTTTAAAGTCTGTTTAGGTAAATGTATAACTTATCATAAACACTGGGCAAAACTGTAGGTAAAATGTTCTTAAAATTATCGCTCATACCAAATGTCAAACAGCAGGAATTGAAATTAAAACAGACATGAAAGAGGCAATAAAGGTAAAATCAATAAAGTTGATTTCACAAAAGGCTGAGTTACACAGCTTTTATGATGAGTCCAATTTTTAGAATAGACAGAACCCTGGGGATCTATTCTCCCATTGGTGTGCATGCCTCACTCTTATTTACTTTAATGAGCCTTATCAGTGGGAAACAAGGGAAAATAGATTCTCCAGCTCTCCTTCCTTATTGCTGGCTCCAAAGCCCTTAACAAAGCACACACCATGCATTAGTTTTGGGTTCTATTCAGATAGGAGACACTTGGCAAGGAAAGTATTCAAAATTCTGCACAGCCTTCCTTGAGCATATTGTTCAGGAGATCCAGTTAGTACATAAATGGTTATTCTGTCTAGAGTGTCTTTATTCTAGGCTGTGCAGGTTTAAGAATTACCTCAAGGCAATCTGTAATGCAGATGACTTTGCAAACTAAGTGCAAATGCAGATAAAATATTGTTATATAAATAATACTGATGATGAGAATCACCAGATAACATTTACAGGCCTCATGTTACCCTTTGCAATCTGGTGTTCTATAAAGCCATGAGGTTGTTTTGATTTATTTGAATGAGCAGCATTGCTGAAATATTTTATAGTTGGTTGCTATATAAAAGGAAAACAGTATCCTAAAACCTAGGGTAGTCTGTTAATATGAATGCATTGATTGTAATTTTGAATATTGTGCAGTGTACCTATTTAATATGATAATTCCTCCTTGCTTCTTTGACATTAGTTCAATTCAACAGATGAAAAATTGTGTCTCTGCCATGGAATCCAGACACGCTGTTAATTGCGAAGACATGAAATAAACAATATCCTGAAACTATGTCATTGGCAATAGTGGGCAGGCACCTAGGGAGTTTACCTACAGATCTGTGTGGAAGTCCAGAAAGGGGACTTAGCTCAGCCATATAGCATCAGTAAGGGCTTCAAGGAGATGACTCAGAGCCAAATCTTAAAGACTAGCATAGAATTCGCAAGGTGGCAGGAAAGGTCTTCAAAGTCAAAGAACTCACCTCAATTATTGTTAAGTGCTGTGTATCATTTTTATCTAAACAGTGCCTTTGGAAGAAAGAAGCAAAGTAAATTTATTCTCTTTATCGAAATATATGGAAGCTTTCAGAAGTGACTGCTCCATTCCAGTCCAGTCCATTTCACAAGAATGTCTAGAGAACCTTCTGTGAGCCTTGCATTGGGCTTAGCTTCAAGGCTATTGGGTCCATAGGGCTATAACTACACTTAACTTTAGGGGGCTATCTTCTTTGACACTGTGTTCTGGGACCATTCTTCTAGTCCAAGAAGCATAGGGGAAGAAAGGAGCATAGCAGGCCAGCAACCATGGTTCCAATAGAAGGTGGCAAGGACACTGGTGGTGACAGTGGGCATATAGGGGGATAGGTCAGATGGGAGGCCATAGAAATAGTGAGCAGAAGTGGTAGAGAGAAGCGGGTACCTGAGGGGGTGTTCAAAGGCAGGGGAGGGAAGCAGGAGGGGAACAGAGATTTTTTTCTTGTACGGTTTGGGAGGTTGTTTTAGTCTAAGTCCATAGGATTAAAATATTTTGTTCCAGATCTTACCACAAAAACCCCACACGTCCTTATTCAAACTGGATAAAAGTGTAATTTCTAGTCTCCTTTGTATCTAAATCAAACTGTGATTTCATTTCCTACCTTCCTTGACGTCAAAATTCGGTCAAGAGAGTTTGGAAAGTAGGCATAAAATCTTATTAAACTGTGACATAGACTCAATCTAATCTGAGGCCAGCTCTCCTGGGAGGAAACTGTGGGAGGTTTGGTGATTCACATGTCTCGACCTGGTCAGGACTCTGCATCCCGGGAAGGGTTGCCGAAGTGAAATGAACGTGGCAAAGCCACAGCTAGTGCTGGGGTTCTCCGTCAACTTTTTCTCCCCTTGCTGCACATGTCCATCCTGTCTGCCCTACACTCACCCAGGAGCTTGCAGACCAGGCGGTCTGTTTCCCTAGTGTCTTGTGTGCTGCAGCACAGTGCCGTCTTTATCTAGCAGGATTCCGCTGTGCGGCTGGACTGCCACATTCCGATGAAACGTGCAGTCAGTTATCCACATGTTTCTACATATAGGGATGCTTGGCACTAAGGAAACTGGGTAAATCGATTTGTTCTTTGCTTGTTTGCTGAATCCTCTGGCAAACCTGCACTTGTTTTAATTTATTCTTTTTACCAATGACCTGAAGAAAAGTCTATCAATCTTTATCTATACCTATATCTATCTATAGTTCTATTTATGTATTTATGTGTGTGTGTGTGTATAAAATCACTTCTAGTTTTAGTAAAATATGGAATCACTAAAGATTTGATTAGTAACATTTCAAAGCATTTCATTTTTTATAGAGAGCACTTTTATTATTATTTATTTATTTATTTTTAGAGGGGGGATGGGGAGGGGCAAAGGCAGAGGGAGAGAGAGAGTCTTAAGCAGGCTCCACGCCCAGCGTGGAGCCCAACAGGGGGCTCGTTCTCACAACCCTGAGATCATGACCTGGGCGGAAACCAAGAGTCAACCAAGGTGTCCCTGTTTTTTTTTATTATTTTTAGTAAAGATACGGGATATATAGGTTATTGCCCTTTCCAGTTCCCTCGGGTCCATTCTTTTCCTCCTCCATGCTGCTCTGTGTCCAGGACGCTGACTTCTTCCCACTCTATACCTTAGAATTCCCTGCCAGGTGGCTTCTGGTTGGGTTTTGTTAATGGGAAGCACCAGCAAGGGACTGAAAGGTGGGAGGAAAGACAAGTCAGGGTATTTCCTCCTCCTTGCTCTCGGCCACATTTCTGGAAGGTGTTGTCCGTCCAGGACAACAGCTCCTGCTTGGCAATGTCTCCATCGCAACTCCAGTTCTCACGGGGCTCCTGCAAACACGGCTTCCTTCCCTTTGTCCTGAGGAGGCAACAGCCATCCTTCCTGAGGTCTCCAGGTGCCGCCACCTCACTTCTTGGTTCATTTAATGCTCTAGCGCCTCACGCGCCTCAGCTAGTGGTCTAGTTTTTGTGGTTGGATGATGGGTTTGAAAATATCCGGTGGAGATTTCTGTTGGTTCTTGCTTCTGCTTGTGTATTTATGTTTTAAGTCTAGGGACTTTGAGGCCTGGAGCAAGCTGCGTAGCCTTTGGTGGGTTTCATTTCCTTGTGGATGAAATCATAATAGTAACACCTGCGAAGCCTTCCTCACAGCGGTAATGTAAAGACATAATGAAAAAAAATGGGACCATTTTTGAAATCAATAGGAACGATATCATTATTATGAACCTCCTGGGTTTCAGTCTCTTCTCTACAATATGAAATACTAGAATGGGACTGGATGATGCTTAGAGGTCCATTCAAAAGTCAAAATTCAAAATTCTTTGTTTTTAAGAATCTATATAGGGCCTTAAAGCCAAATGAAGAAAGAAGATTTGTGTCCCACCCTTCAGCATTAATGTACATTTTACATTGGCAAAACATAGAAGAGATAGGTCTCAGCGAAGAGCAGGGAACAATAACTATGGTTTAAAGATAGAGCAATGAGTCTGAGGATTATTGCCTTCCTATTATTTTTCTTCTCAAGTGAGTTCGAAGGGTTCACAATATTTCTAAGTTACCTAATTTGGACAAACTTCTCTCCTCAGAATCATACGTGGCATAGAAGTATTTTGAATCAATTAAATACTAGTTTCTCATTTTAGAAGACAAGTATCATATGATCTCACTGATATGAGGAATTTAAGAAGTAAGACAGAGGAGCATAGGGGAAGGGAGGAAAAATGAAACAAGATGAAACCAGAGAGGGAGACAAACCATAAGAGACTCTTAATCTCAGGAAACAAACTGAGGGTTGCTGGAGGAGAGGGGGGTGGGGGGATGGGTTAGCCCCGTGACGGGTATTAAGGAGGGCACGTACTGCATGGAGCACTGGGTGTTATATGCAAACAATGAATCACGGAACACTACATCAAAAACTAATGATGTAATGTATGGTGATTAACATAACATAATAAAATTAAAAAAAATAAATAGAAGTTTCTCATTTTAGAGTATCAAACACTGGATGCTGTGGATTGAACTGTGCTCCCCACCTCCACCCCATTCATACGTTGAAGCCCTAACCCCCAAAGTAAATGTATAGCAGATTACCTTAAGAGGTAGTTAAAGGAAGTGTGGGGGTGGGGCTGTAATCCAGTAGTACTGAGGCATTATAGGAAGACAAGGGAGAAAGATCTCTCTCTGCAAGCATACACTGAGGAGAAGCCATGCAAGCACATTGCAAGAATGTGTCTGTCTACAAGCCCAGGAGACTGCTCTCACCAGAAACAGACCCCGCAGGCACCTTGATCTTAAGACTTCCAGCCTCCAGAACTGTGGGAAAATAAATTTCTGTGTTTAAGTCAGCCAGTCTATGGTGTTTTGTTATGGCAGCTGGAGCTGACTTATATACTTGGATTTAGCTCTATTAGAGATTATTAACAACTCTTGAAATTACTCAGATCAAAGGAGAGAAGATAACTAGGCATGACCTAATAGGAAAAAAAATACCATGTTTTAGTGAGTTTAAATAAAAATGCAACTTCTCATACTTCGCTGTTAATTGTCCTTTCATACAAAGTATCATCACTGATTCGTACTCAGTGTGAAAAAATCTGTTACATTCTGTGGACGAGTAAAATTTTGAGATAGTGATTTTGTAAAGCTAACTAAATGTAATTTTCTATTAGTCTAGCGTGGGTCATTTTATGACACTGACATCTAATCAGGAAAGTAGCATGGATGGTGGAAGGCACCCTGGATTGGCCACTGGCTGACCTCACTTCTGATTTGTGACTTTCAACAAGTCATTTATCCTCAGTGTCCTCATTTGTAAAAAGGAGTACTTGAATGGTGTCTGGGATCCCTTTGAGCTCTAACACTTTATATATGTGTTTGCCAATGCGCTGTAAGTTTGTTGAACTTTAATTAATTAGTCTGAAAGATGCTATATAGGCTGTTAGAGAATGCTGCTAAAACTGCTTATAAATCTAATGATAGGCAAATATATTCACTATACTCTTAATTTGTCAATGTGTTGTTTTCATTTCCCCAGCACAGAAAATAAAATATTGTGATTTTCAAGTAACAAGACAAACAAGATTCCTGATGGTAAAATGTAAAAACGGTATACTATGTAAACCAAGATTCCTTTTCATAACATTTTATGCAAATAGGACAATTTTTAAAACTTGCTATTCTAGCAACACTACGCTAGGTGGAAGCAAAGAGTAAGCTAACATGTTAAAAGGTTAGAAAGTGGTATTTCCTGTGATAAAAGAACCATATTTTTCTGGATAGTAAAGGTCATTGAAATTATAGGTTACATTCCTTTTTAAAAGATGCTAATTAGAAAAGAAGACAGCAAATAACACTGCCTATTTAAACCACTGAAATGATACCAAAATGGGCCACTGTTTAAGCCTAATCTTTACCTTTCTTCTTATAGACCCTGGCTGGTATCATAAGAAATTAAATATTGAATCATTTCTCTTAAATCCTAGGATCTGATTGATCAGTAAGTATAATACAGTAACCAGCCAAGTGGTGCTATTCATAGATCTCGTTTTTCAAAAGCTTACACGTAAAGCTTACAGCATAAAATGATAAATTGAAAAAAATTTCTCTAAAGCATATACATTTTTGAACTCAGTGATGGGAAACTTACCTTACTGTATATAATATTACATGTCACTTCTTTTAAGAATTGTATTTCTTCTCCTTTTCAAAATTAATTGGGTCTTATAATTTAGTTTCTAAAATGTGCAGTGATGTGATGATTTCCATGTTTAGGCTTGTAGCAAGTCAAAACTCAGTTTATTACCATAGTCTTTATGCAAAGTGAATTGCTTAGAGCTACTCTTGAAATGCACTGCATGGAGAAGGAAAAGCCTTTTTATTCTAGAAAAGCATTTTGAAGTTGTTTGTGTAGGCAATAAATCACAAGCGATACATTTTGTGCAATGATAATTTCTACATGGTGTGTTAGATCAAATCCATCGTTTTGAGTACACGATGGCACCTTTGTTTGTGAAATACCTAGTAATAAATGTAAGGTGTACTAACAATTACTTAACAGCAATGAAGCTGAAACTGGGAAAAAGACTGGTATTGAGAGAACTCTTTTCTGGCTGCCATCAGTATAAGGAGCCCTTAAAAACCTTTGTAACATTAGGGGCAACCATTTAATCTCTTGGGTGCAGATTCCCGATCTGTAAAATGTGAAAGCAAGGTCAGATAATCTGTAAATTTCAGTGGTTACTTCCTAAGATTCTACTTGTTCTACTAAGGACAAATTATAATGAACAAACTGGATCTCTAGCATTAGAATTTGTGTTCTTATCTTTGCTTGTTTCCCTATTTGGCCCATAATAGAAAAGTACAAATGGGAAATAAATGATAGATGTGGAGTTTGGGGTCATCTCTATATTCTTTGGTTAATGACGTCACTGATCATCTAAGAACCGAGAAGTGAGATTTTCTTCTGTCACCTACCACTACCCAGCAATGTTGACAGAGGACCTAAGGGCATAAACCAAGATAGTTCATATAGATATTTTGTGTTGACAACAGCATGAGATGCTCAAGGCATAAAAATATATGTGTTGCATATCTTTGGGCAACTTGATTTTGAGCCTAAGATCTCATATCTGTATAATGAAGATATCAATGACTTACGAAAACAGTCCTAGGGATTAACAAAAGACGCAAATGTTCACTAATATGAACTGCGTGTTAAAGGGAGAATTTCTGGGAAGTGCTGTCAAATACCTCTGAAAAAAAAAAGTATGTTTCTAGACAAAAATAGAAACTCTGCAATTTATTCATGTTCTCCAGGTCTAAATGTCATCACTCCTGTTCATCAGCAAGAACAAGAGAAATAGAAGAAAAATATAATGTCATACTAAAGAAAATGAGTACAATTTTACCCATTCTAGGCAATAGCTAATTCTGAAAATTCTTACATGAAAATTCAACAAATTAGACTCATTTTACTGGCTTGTTTAAAATAGAAGTTGTAGTACCTTTCATTTGGTGTTCAATTACTTTCCCATATTTCTGGTATCTCTGTCATTGTACTTTATCCACATGGATCATCCTATCAGCATGGGCTTGTCAACAGGTATGTAATTCTTTCAAAGTTCCCCTTCACTGTCACCTTTTAAGATGTCTAGTTAATTCTGTGGAAATTGGGAATTAATCTAGTCAATCACATCTTTAACTTTCAATCACTCCAGAAAAACGTCAAAGAATGAAAGAATCCTTACCACATACTATGACAGGCCATACAAAGGGAACAATTGGCCTTTTCTTCTTAGACTATAATGGCCTCACAGGAAAGGCCTTTAGCATTTTTATTTTCTGTACCGTTGTTCATCTCATAGTATACTGTATGTAAAAGTTAAATATTAATATCACCTGGGACTTTCACAGTGCATTTAATGGACTCAGCATGTCTTATATCTAGTCTCGGAGAGCTGCAGTAGCCCAGCAACACACCTAATGGCGGGTTACTCTTTCTCCATTATATGAAAGACAGAAGGTGAAGGAATGGAGAGAGTAAGTGGCTTATAAATGATTATCAGTGGAAGAACTAGATTGAGAATGTGGGTCACATTTTGACAGCCTAGAAGCTAACACACAGCTTTTTGGGTCAGCATTGATGTCTATGACAGTAATGACTTCATAGTAATATCATGAATATCAATGAGTGCTTAGTGGTACTTCTTTCTTGTAATGCTTCTGGAAGCAATGAATACTTAAAACATAAGGAAGTTGCTTACTGATGACATTATTATCATGTACAAATTGACAATGTTAATAATGACCTCTATTTGGGCAGAAGCTGTGCCTTATACTTTATAATTCTGCTATTATATTAGTACTTAGCTCAGTACTAAACAAAGATAAAATTTCAATAAATATTTGTGGATCCATTCAAAGAGCTTTTAAAATATATAGGAGCTTACTTCATTTCACAATAGCTCTGTGCAAAAGACTGAGTAGGTAGCATTATACCAATTTTGCTGTGAAACAGACAAAGACTAATAAAATGGGTATGGGCTTTAGTGTCAAGTAATGGCTCCTTAGCTTGGTTCTGCTCTTCCTAACTGTGTGAGCCTCAGTTTTCTCAACAGAGAAGTAGGGATATTAACATCAAACAAAGGGTCATTGCTGGGAATGAGATTATGCATGTAACTAGGTTAGTCCAAGGTTATTGATCAGGGTCCTGCAGTTAAGAGACAGAAATGAGATCTGAGCTCAGGTCTCATGATTTTGGGTCATATGCTCTTTGCATTAAGTCAGATGAAGGCAATAATCTACAAGTCATTGTGTCATGAGCCATGCCCCAAGCACCTGACAGGCATCGAAGATTTGTTATTACTTTGCTTTATGGAAGCCTAAAAAGTCATGACCATAAAACAATTAGTGATTCTGCTGCTCTGGAAACAATGTCACTTGAATTGAGATGGATTTTACTTTTTACATTTTTTCCCCTGTGGGCTGAGTGTGGTTGAGCTGAGTTTTCTGAGATGGCATTTGTTAGACATCACTTCAGTTCAATATTCTATATCCCTTCTGTGGCCAGAAATACCCAGTAGTTCCTTAATTTTAATTCTGTCATATTATCAGCGTGTCAAAATGGAAACCAGTTGCTGCAGAATCTCTGGCATACGAGATCGTTAAGGAGAAGCCAGAAGCAGAAGCTAGGCTTCTGGGTAGATAGGGGACACTTCAAACCACTGGTCGGGTGTAAGATGGCTGTGTTGGGTAATGTGGAGGTAATGGCAAAGAAACAGTTTTTTCTAGTCATGCCTGTTCAGGTCATCTTCATGCAGCAATCCCTCAAAGAAAATAAATGAACTGTGGCAGTTACAATAAACTGCCTGGACTTCTGTTCTTTTAATGCTCAGACTGGTTTCTCTACTCTAGACTGAAGTCTCATGCATTTTCCACTAATTTAGGAAAACAGTGTGGCATAATGGAAAAAGCACAGGTCTCTGATGAGCTGTGTGACTTTAGGTAGGTCATTTACCCTGTGTCTTTTTCTCAACTGCACAATGGGGATAATAAGAATACAGAAGCTGAGATCAATTGTGTTGACATGTATGAAATGCTTTGAAAATTTAAAGTATCAGATGATGCTGGCTTATAAAATAATTTTTATTACTAGGGGAAAGAGGAGGTTATATTGACTTATTTGGTTAAGCATGCTCCATGCCTCTCCCTTAGTGCCAACTGCCTGCAAAATGAGTTTTATGCTCTTCCGGAAAAAAAAAACAACATACAATACCCTCTGATTGTATTCTCCACATTGTTTAGAATTACACTAGAAAATAAGCTCCAGGGGCACCTGGGTGGCTTAGTTGGTTAAGCATCCGATTTTTGATTTCGGCTCAGGTTATGATCTCAGGGTCATGGGATCGAGCCCCTGCAATGGGCCCCTCCCTCAGCGCAGAGTCTGTTTGTCCCTCTCCTTCTACTCCTTCCCCAGCTTGTGCTCTCTCTCTCCTTCTCTCTCAAATAAATAAATAAATAAAATCTTAAAAAAGGAAAAGAAAAGAAGGTCCATGAGGGCAGGCATTTATTTCTGTATGTTTGGTTCATGGATGTGTCCAAAGTGCCTATGGCAGTACCAGGCTTACAGCCTGTGTTCAGTGACTGTCAAATGACTGAATGATTTAATGCAGGAAGTCACAAGGACCTACTGTTGCTCACTTTTCAACTGAGTGTGTGTGTGTGTGTGTGTATGTGTGTATGTGTAGGCAAACTGGGGAAAGCTTGGCATTAAGGGTATTTCCTCACATGTATTCCATTTCGCCTTAACTGGTAAACATTTCACCTCCTGATTTCCGATTTTCGGTCAGGTAGCATCTGCTTAAAAACATATTTCCTCCTGCCATTCCAATTCAAGTCACAATTCAAATCCCACTAGTGCTGGTTGCTCCTGATCAACACATTAGTTGCACTCAGCTTAATAATACCCTACCAAGCCCTGAAAGTCTTACAGAGACACACAATTACCAAAAGCCACCTAGGAGGCCAGCACATTCAAGGAATCACTAATGGGATTCAAGAGGTAGCGTTGACAATACAATCAGTCTTTAAATGAAGAATTTCTTATGTCAGAGCTAAATCCAGTCAGAGAAGCAGGGGGCAGTTTTATGATTTATACAAATCCACAAATGCATCAGTGGTAATATGAGGCTGGTTGAAACACTGAATGCCCCATTTCTATGGAGTCCTGGAAAGACCCTGCCTGGATATATCTAAGGAAGTGGAGTGGGTCAAATGGGATCCACAAGTATGTCATCAATAATGTTTACTGATCCTTTATTTAAGGAATTTTAATGAAAACGAAGTCAGATGAAGTGAACTGTTTCTAATCTGATTTCATTCAGTCAAGTTAAGCCCTTCTCTACTAAACTAAAGCCCAGGGAATCTAACAAAAAACAAATAAGTAGTGATCAGTAGACTGTAGGAAAACTGCAGTCTGCAGGCCAGTGTTAGCTGCTAATTTCGTCGGAGCCCTTGATTCTCACACGCCTCAAGATTCAGAGCTGTTCTTTCCCCAGAAGAAAAAGCAATTGTCGGAGCTTTCTCTCTCTTTAGGTCAGAAAGTATAACATGTCAAGCCTGCACTTGTCATCGAAAGGTATAAGTAAACTTTTAATCTCTTAGAATCATTTGCTTCTCCAGGTTACTAAACCCCACATTTTGTACAGATAAATTCAGGATGATTTTAGCATGACTTGGAATCCTGAAATTCTCTCAACTGCTTAGAAAGGAAGAGAGTTCTGTCATCTACTATTACTATTAATTTTTTGCTCTGTTCAATATTTTATCAAAGTAATATGTGCAAAGAATAAAAAATTAAGTGGAATGGAAGGACTTCTAATGAAAGATAGCAGTTCCTTGCCCATCCTTTCCTACTCTTGTGTTCATTTCCCAGAGACAGCAGCTTTTTCAGCTGTTTTTAGTTCTTCTGGTCTTTTTCTCCCATTGTATGATTATAGCGCTTCTTGGTTAATCACATTCAGACTTGATCTATTAATTTCCTGCTAGGAAAGAGTTTAGTTAACTTAAACCACTCTTTCACAATATTTGTGCCTTATATATGACTCATCCTAATAGTAATCTTTGTATCATCATAGTATATGCCTAAATCTATGTTTCTCTACACATCTCATTTACTCAGTATTTCTTTTTTTTTTGGTAGTTTTTAATTTTATTATATTATGTTAGTCACCATACAATACATCATTAGTTTTTGATGTAGTGATCCACGATCCATTGTTTTCGTATAACACCCAGTGCTCCATGCAGTACGTGCCCTCCTTAATACCCATCACCGGGCTAACCAATCGCCCCTCCCCCCGCCCCTCTAGAACCCTTTTTGTTTCTCAGGTCCATAGTCTCTCATGGTTCATCTCTCCCTCCAATTCCCCCCCCCATTTTTCCCTTCCTTCTCCTAATGTCCTCCATGTTATTCCTTATGTTCCACAAATAAGTGAAACCATATGATAATTGACTTTCTCTGCTTGACTTATTTTGCTTAGCATAATCTCCTCCAGTCCCATCCATGTTGATGTAAAAGTTAGGTATTCATCTTTTCTGATGGCTGAGTAATATTCCATTGTATATATGGACCACATCTTCTTTATCCATTCATCTGTTGAAGGGCATCTCTGCTCTTTCCACAGTTTGGCTATTGTGGACATTGCTGCTATGAACATTGGGGTGCATATGGCCCTTCTTTTCACTACATCTGTGTCTTTGGGGTAAATACGCAGTAGTGCAATTGCTGGGTCATAGGGTAGCTCTATTTTTAAATTTTTGAGGAAGCTCCACAGTGTTTTCCAAAGTGGCTGTACCAACTTGCATTCCCAACAACAGTGTAAGAGGGTTCCCCTTTCTCCACAACCTCTCCAACATTTGTTCTTTCTTTCCCTGTCCATTTTTGCCATTCTAACTGGTGTAAGGTGGTATCTCAGTGTGGTTTTGATTTGGATTTCCCTGATGGCTAATGATGATGAACATTTTTTCATGTGTCTGTTAGCCATTTGTATGTCTTCTTCAGAGAAGTGTCTGTTCATCTCTTCTGCCCACTTTTTGACTTGATTATTTGTTTTTTGGGTGTTGAGTTTGAGAAGTTCTTTATAGATTTTGGATACCAGCCCTTTATCTGTAGTGTCATTTGCAAATATCTTCTCCCATTCTGTGGGTTGCCTCTTTGTTTTGTTGACTGTTTCCTTTGCTGTGCAGAAGCTTTTTATCTTGATGAAGTCCCAAAAGTTCATTTTTGCTTTTGTTTCACTAGCTTTTGGAGATGTATCTTGAAAGAAGTTGCTGTGGCCGATGTCAAAGAGGTTACTGCCTATGTTCTCCTCTAGGATTTTGATGGATTCCTGTCTCACATTGAGGTCTTTCATCCACTTTGAGTTTATCTTTGTGAGTGGTGTTAGAGAATGGTCGAGTTTCATTCTTCTGCATGTGGCTGTCCAATTTTCCCAGCACCATTTATTGAAGAGACTGTCTTTTTTCCATTGCATGTTTTTTCCTGCTTTGTCAAAGATTATTTGACCATAGAGTTGAGGGTCCATATCTGGGTTCTCTATTCTGTTCCATTGGTCTGTATGTCTGTTTTTGTGCCAGTACCATGCTGTCTTGGTGATCACTGATTTGTAATATAGCTTGAAATCGGGCAACGTGATGCCCCCAGCTTTGTTTTTCTTTTTCAACATCTCCTTGGCGATTCGGGGTCTTTTCTGATTCCATACAAATTTTAGGATTGTTTGTTCCAGCACTTTGAAAAATGTCATTGGAATTTTGATCGGGATGGCGTTGAAGGTATAGATTGCTATGGGTAGCATAGACATTTTAACAATGTTTATTCTTCAGATCCATGAGCACGGAATATTTTTCCATCTTTTTGTGTCTTCTTCAATTTCTTTCATGAGTGTTTTGTAGTTCCTAGAGTATAGATCCTTTACCTCTTTGGTTAGCTTTATTCCGAGGTATCTTATGGTTTTTGGTGCTATTGTAAATGGAATCGTTTCTTTAATTTCTCTTTCTACAGTTGCGTTGTTAGTGTATAAGAAAGCAACTGATTTCTGTGCATTGATTTTGTATCCTGCCACATTACTGAATTGCTGGATGAGTTCTAGTAATTTGGGGGTGGAGTCTTTTGGGTTTTCCACATAAAGTATCATGTCATCTGCGAAAAGAGAGAGTTTGACTTCTTCTTTGCCAATTTGAATACCTTTTATTTCTTTTTGTCTGATTGCTGTTGCTAGGACTTCTAGTACTATGTTGAACAACAGTGGTGAGAGTGGGCACCCTTGACGTGTTCCTGATCTTAAGGGAAAGGCTCTCAGCTTTTCCCCATTGAGGGTGATATTCGCTGTGGGTTTTTCATAGATGGGATTTTATGAACTTGAGGAATGTTCCCTCTATCCCTATACTCTGGAGAGTTTTAATCAGGAAAGGATGTTGTATTTTGTCAAATGCTTTTTCTGCATCAATTGAGAGGACCATATGGTTCTTCTCCCTCCTCTTATTAATGTGTTCTATCACATTGATTGATTTGCAAATGTTGAACCACCCTTGCATCCTGGGGATAAATCCCACTTGGTCGTGGTGGATGATCCTTTTAATGTATTGTTGGAGCCTATTAGCTAGGATTTTGTTGAGGATTTTGGAATCCATATTCATCAGGGATATCGGTGTGAAATTCTCCTTTTTGATGGGGTCTTTGCCTGGTTTGGGGATTAAGGTAATGCTGGCCTCATAGAATGAGTTTGGAAGTTTTCCTTCTGTTTCTATTTTTTGAAACAGCTTCAGTAGAATAGGTATTATTTCTTCTTTGAATGTTTGGTAGAATTCCCCAGGGAATCCATCAGGCCCTGGACTCTTGTTTTTTGGGAGGTTTTTGATCACTGCTTCAATCTCATTACTGGTTATTGGCCTATTCAGGTTGTCAGTTTCCTCCTGTTTCAGTCTTGGCAGCTTATAGGTTTCCAGGAAGGCCTCCATTTCATCCAGATTGCTCAGTTTATTGGCATAGAGTTGTTGATAATAATTTCTAATAATTGTTTCTATTTCCTTGGTGTTAGTCGTGATCTCTCCCCTTTCATTCATAATTTTATTAATTTGGGTCCTTTCTCTTTTCTTTTGGATAAGTCTGGCCAGTGGTTTATCGATCTTATTAATTCTTTCAAAGAACCAACTTCTAGTTTCGTTGATCTGATCTACTGTGTTTCTGGTTTCTAATTCATTGATTTCTGCTCTAATTTTAATTATTTCTCTTCTAATGCGTGGCTTAGGCGGCGTTTGTTGCTTTTTCTCTAGGTCTTTAAGGTGTAGAGTTACTTGGTGAATTTGGGATTTTTCTATTTTTTTGAGTGAGGCTTGGATGGCTATGTATTTCTCCCTTAGGACCGCCTTTGCAGTATCCCATAGGTTTTGGACCGATGTGTTTTCGTTCTCATTGATTTCCATGAATTGTTTAAGTTCTTCTTTGATTTCTTGGTTGACCCAAACATTCTTGAGCAGAGTGGTCTTTAGCTTCCAAGTGGTTGAATTTCTGCCAAATTTTTTCTTGTGATTGAGTTCCAGTTTTAGAGCTTTGTGGTCTGAGAATATGCAGGGAAGAATCTCAATCTTTTGGTATCGGTTGAGACCTGATTTGTGACCCAGTATATGGTCTATTCTGGAGAAAGTTCCATGTGCGCTCGAGAAGAATGAGTATTCTGTTGTTTTGGGTGGAATGTTCTGTAAATATCTATGAGGTCCAACTGATCCAATGTATCATTCAAAGCTCTTGTTTCCTTGTTGATTTTCTGCTTAGATGATCTGTCCATTGCTGAGAGTGGAGTATTGAGGTCTCCTACAATTAACGTATTGTTATCAATATGACTCTTTATTTTGGTTAACAGTTGGCTTATGTAGATGGCTGCTCCCATGTTGGGGGCATAGATATTTACAATTGTTAGATCTTCTTGTTGGATAGACCCTTTAAGAATGATATAGTGTCCTTCTGTGTCTCTTATTACAGACTTTAGTTTAAAATCTAATTTGTCTGATATAAGAATTGCTACCCCAGCTTTCTTTTGAGATCCGCTGGCATGGAAGATGGATCTCCATCCCTTCACTTTCAGTCTGGATGTATCTTTAGGTTCAAAATGAGTCTCTTGTAGACAGCATATGGATGGGTCCTGTCTTTTTATCCAATCTGCAACCCTGTGCCGTTTTATGGGAGCATTTAGGCCATTCACGTTGAGAGTGATTATTGAAAGATATGAATTAATTGTCATCATGTTGCCTGTGAAGACGTTGTTTTTATAGATTGTCCCTGTAAATTTCTGTTGTAGACCACTCTTGGGGTCTTTCTCCTTTTATAGAACCCCCCTTAATATTTCTTGCAGGGCCGGTTTAGTGGTCACATATTCTTTCAACTTCTGCCGGTCGTGGAAGCTCTGCATCTCTCCATCCATTCTAAATGAAAGCCTTGCCAGATAAAGTATTCTTGGTTGCATGTTCTTCTCATTTAGTACCCTGAATATGTCTTGCCAGGCCTTTCTGGCTTGCCAGGTCTCTGTGGATAGGTCTGACGTTATTCTGATGTTCCTCCCTCTGTACGTAAGGACTCTCTTCCCCCTAACTGCCCTTAAGATGGCTTCCTTGGTTCTAAGATTTGCGAGTTTTACTATTACATGCCGGGGTGTTGGCCTGTTTTCCTTGATGCTGGGAGGGGTCCTCTCTGCCTCTAGGACTCGAATGTTTGTTTCATTCCCCAGATTAGGGAAGTTCTCAGCTATGATTTGCTCAAATACATCTTCTAGCCCTCTCTCTCTCTCCACTCCCTCCGGGATTCCAATTATTCTGACATTGGAACGCTTCATGGTGTCACTTATTTCTCTGATTCTATTTTCATGGATTCTGAGTTGTTTTTCCCTGGCCTCCTCTTTTCCCTTTTTATCTATTATACTGTCTTCCAGATCGCTTATTCTCTCTTCTGTCTCAGTTACCTTAGCTGTTAGATTATCTAGATTGGATTGGATCTCATTGATAGCATTTTTAAGTTCTGCCAATTCACCTTTTATTTCTTCCCTTAGAGACTCTATGTTGCCATTAATTGATTTCTCCATTCTAGCCATTGTCTTCACAATTGCTAGCCTGAATTCCATCTCTGACATCTTGGTTATGTCTGCATCCATTTGTAAATCTGAAGCATAAGTCATAATCTCTGAGTCTTTTCTGTTTTGGGGGCTCCTCCTCCTAGTCATTCTGTTGATGGGTGTTTGAGGGAATGTATAGAGTTGAAATTATTGACCAGAACCCAAGCAAGATGCACCTGTTTTCTTGGGACCTTACGGTTGCTGGCCTCTTGTTTTCCCAGCCTGTCTTCTGCGGGAGGGATCTGCCGCGCTGTTACTCAGGCAACCCTGTTTGGGTGGAGTTGCCCTGTGCCCCTGTGGCGGGGGATGGGCTCAGTGGGAATCAGTCTTTGGGGCTTTTGTTCTCTGGCGCCTTTCCCTGGCGGCTTTCCGCGTCTCTTCCGCGAGTCAGAGCAGAAGAGACCGTTTCCAACCCTCTGCCTCAGAGCAGAGAGATCTCAGTCTGTTCTTCAGCGAGCCCTCCAGGCCACACTGTCTCCGTTTCTGTCCGTGCTGCTATAAACTGCAGCGTCCTGGGTTGTGCGCCCCTCCGCAGCGCTCCCAGTCCTGCCTCCAGGTCAGGGCGCCTCTCTGCCCTTTGTGCTTCTGAAACCGTCAGCTGCTCCCAATTCGCGCCTGCACGACTCCGCCGCTTGGGGTTTCCACCCCCAGGGGTTGCAGTTCACCGGCACGACCCGGGCACACCGGTTTCCATCTCGGAGGCTGCAGTTCGCGTGCGCACGACCGTCGCTCCGGTTTCTGTCCGGGGGGGTTGCAGTTCGCGTGCGCGGGACCCCGCCGGTCTGGTTTTCCACCCCGGGGGCTGCCCTAAAGTTCTTTCCCGATGCTACTGGTCTGCGAGTCTGTGCCCCGTCCTCAGCGCGCGAGGCTGTCACTCACCGGCGGTGTAGGATCCCCACGTCCAGGCACCCTCCCGCCGCCGTTTATCCTCTGATATCTGCCCGCAGGATCACGGCTCTCCCCTTCGTACCTCAAAACCAACGGCCTGCGATATTCTGTTTGTAGAGATCCAGATCTTCTTACATCTCAGGCTGGTTTCGTGGGTGCTCAGAGTGGTCTGGTAGTTATCCAGCTCAATTCTGGGGACCAGTTGAAATAGGGTTCCTCTACTCCTCCTCCATCTTTCCCCCAACCTACTCAGTATTTCTTGCCATCCTTCTCTGATAGATTAAAACATTAGCACCCTCCTCCATTTGCTCTCCTCTGCCCTCATCCCCTGTCTCCTGTCTCCTGTCTCCTGTCAATTCCAGGAGATTTACTTTAAAAGTGTCAATGTTGATTACATTTGCATTTTGTTTTGTAACCATGTTTCAGTTTTATATGTTTTCCTGATGGGCAACTTCTAAAAATTGGAAACCAACAAACACTCATTACGTCAATATTATCGAAATGTGTTCTCTGCACAGATTAGTAGTGTGCTAGGATTAGAGTTCTCTCTATGGAAGTCCAGCTTCACAATCTGTTCAACTAACATGTCATATGGGTCTTCATGATCCAAAAACAACAAACAGATTCTAAACAATTGTTTTTGTATCTGATTGTCAAAGTAATGTTCATTTTACATATAAAAATGTAAAGAAGAAAAGTCTAAAGAAAAATAAAAAAAAATCCACTCCATAAAGGTAAATGAAAATCTTAACATGGATTATTTCTAAATTTGATTTTTTTCTCC
Organism: Halichoerus grypus; assembly: GCF_964656455.1. Taxonomy (NCBI): domain Eukaryota; kingdom Metazoa; phylum Chordata; class Mammalia; order Carnivora; family Phocidae; genus Halichoerus; species Halichoerus grypus. The sequence continues at coordinate 90,086,709 of NC_135720.1, read as the reverse complement.
ATTGAAATGGCAGATGGATGATTCAGACTGACCACTCCAATACTGCTCCCGGGCTCAGCAGGGTGTAGTGGGTGTTCTTAGTTACTAAAGGCACACTTAAAGGGGCCACTTTTCCAAATTCTACAACCCACTCCTTTATTTTATTCCATATTTCATTGTAAAGACAAAGACTATTTGATTAAACTCCTAAACCACCCTTGATCATCATATCAACATTTCCTTGTGTCTTTTTTAAATTTATTTTTTCAAAAATTTTAAAAGATTTTATTTATTCATTTGAGAGCGAGAGCGAGAGCGAGAGCGAGAGAATGAGTGAGAGAGCACAAGCAGGGGGAGTGGCAAAGGGAGAGGGAGAAGCAGGCTCCCTGCTGAGCAGGGAGCCCAACGATGGCTCCATCCCAGGACCCTGGGATCATGACCTGATCTGAAGGCAGACGCTTAACTGTCTGAGCCACTCAGGTACCCCTCCTTGTGTCTTCATATAATTTCATCCCTTTTCTTGCTGTCTCAGAGAAAGGATGTTCCTTCTTTGCCTTGTTGGGCATTACCAAGGCATTCTCCTAAATGATTATATTTGATGAGTCTAAGGACATGCTTTTAGTCATTCACCTGAGGCAACAGGTATAACTGGGTCACCCAAGAATCGCTTCCTTATGGAGGAATCTCTGCCACCATGAACTTGGTGTACTTCACTCTCACCCTTCTTTAAAGAGGAATCTGCTTCACCAAATGGCTTCCTGATCTCTAATCACTATGCCACCCAGGTTTCTGTGGTCTCCACTCTACCAAATCCGGTTCCTTTAGAGTCATAAACTCTTAAGACACAGTATAACATCTCTTTCCATTTCTCATCTTCTCTCACTGCTCCGTAGTGTCCATCGTTGCTGCCTACAGCTTCTTCCCCACGTTCCTTTCTCTTTGTTTCTGATATTTTGCTCTTCTAGGTCTCCTATTGTCTTAGTCAGCTCAGACTGCTATGACAAAGTAACATACACCAGGTGACTGAAGCAACAGAAATTTATTTCTTATTATTCTAGAGGATGACAAGTCCAAGATCAAGGTGCCGGCACATTCTGTCTCTGGCGAGAGCCCTCTTCCTGATTTGCAGGCAGCCACCTCTTGCTATATCTTCACATGGCAGAGGGAGAGGTTATCTCTCTAGTGGCTCTTCTTATAAGGGCACTAATCCCGTTCCGATGGCTCTACCCTCATGACCTAATTACCTCCCAAAGGCCAAATACCTACTGAAGTCCAGCTTCACAAACTCCATTCAAACTGACATATCCAATGGGTCTTCATGACCCCAAACAACAAACAGACTGCCTTCTAAATAATTGTTTTGTACCTCCAATATCATCACATTGGGATTAGGGTTTCAACATATGAGTTTGGGGCGGGGGGAATATTCAGTCCAGATCTTCTATTTCACATGGCTTCCTTTTCCTTCTTTTCCACTGCTTTTTAATTGCTCTACTACTCATTCTGTTCCCTTCCTACCGCAGCCAATGTAATTCTATAAAATGTCTGCTTGCTCTGCTTTCCTCTCTTTTTTGCTTCCTTTCAGTAATTACACAGTTCAACCTTAAGCTCTACATATTTGACCCCAAGTTTATGAGTTAGCCCTGACCATTGTTAATGTTTGCACCTGTTTCTGGATATCCCCATTTGGTTGTTTATTTGACTCCTGAGGACAAAATGGCCCAAACTGAACTCATCCTCTTCCCTCTTCTTCCAGTAATTATTTCAGCATTTTAGTTACCTTGTTCAAAATCCAATAATCATCCTTTACACCTTCCCTTGGCTCCCTGCCTTCTGTGAATTTTTCAGTCCTGTTCCTTCTATCTCATAATACCTGATGTTCTTTCCTTTCCTCTCAATATCCACTGTTGCTTTTTCTCTCTTCTGATTCTAGAAAAAATTCTTCTAGTATAAAGGGTAGAATGCTATACATGAAGGCTTGAGGGAGAGACAAAGCATCTCATCCTGTGATATAATGAGCAGCCCTATCTGAATCATTTTATTAACCACCTATCTGCTTTCTCCCTGGGTTCTTCAGAGGAACCGCTCCATACCCTTTCCTTACTCAAAAATATGCATTTTCCCTATCACCTAATTAACAATATCCAAGCTTCTAGACTAGTATTTACACCGTATTTAAATCTTGTATTTTACTAGACGTGTAACAGAAATAACCAGTAGCTGTCTGCCTTTCCTCTCCCAACTCCTCACCTAGAATAGAAGCTGTCTGAAGCAGGAACTTGTCTGAAGCAGGAACTTGTCTGAAGCAGGAGCTCTGTGCACTGATGTTTTTTCTGTGCTTAGTATAGAGCCTGATACATAGCATATTTTCAGTGTTTGTTGAACAAATGATTGGATAGTACTGTCCTCACCTTATGCTTTCTGGCCTCTATGCCCTTGTAGACAGCACTCACATTATTGGGTGCTTCCTGTTATGGACTATATTATGTTCCCCCACAATTCACATGTTGGAAGTCCTAACCCCCAGCAACTCAGAATGTGACTGTATTTGGAGCCAGAGCCTTTAGAAAGGTGATTAAGTTAAAATGGGTTGTTAGGGTGGGCCTTAATCCAATCTGACTGGTGTCCTTGTGGAAATTTGGACACACACATAAAAAGAGAAAGGAGGGATTTGTGTGCATAAAGGAAAGGCCATGTGAGGATATGATGAGTAGGCTGACCTCTGAAAACCAAGGAGAGAGGCCTCAGGAGAAACCAAGCTTGCAGATACCTTGATCTTGAATTTCTAGCCTCTAGAACTGTGAGAAAATGAATTCCACGTGTTTAAGCCATCAGCCTGTGGTATTTTGTTAGGACAGTCCTTACAAACTAAGACATGTAATCTTGCCAGATAACTCTCTTAAACCTTCTATGTATAATGTTAATAAAGAATACTGTGATATAGATACTTACAGGATTTCCATTTTACAAATAAAAACTGTGAAAGCATTGGTATGTTAATTAATTTCCTTATGGTCCCCCAGGCAGGATTTGGAATGCAGGCAACTTGACTCATGCTGTTTCCTCTTCTTGGATCACTCTTTCCCTCATTTCTAAACATTCAAAACTCTGTCTGTAAAGCCAGAGGAAATGTCCTCTCACTGAATTCCTGTACTCTGGCCTGAATCTGCATTCTAATAATTATTCTTTTGCCTCCTTTTCAGCTCCAACCTTATTGTAAGTGCCTGCTAGGAACCTGCCTAACTCTCCAGGACTGGGGCTCTGCATTATTCATCCCAGCCCTTTGACATTAAACCTGGACCCCTTCTGGGATGAGAGTCTGTCTACATACCTGGGGCCTGACTACTGGCTGACAGGTATCCCTGGTGATAAACACACACCAGTTGATGTGTGCTTATGAATTCACTTGTCTCAGAATTCCATGTTGCTATTCTCTGTCAGATGCACAGGAATCCCCGCTAGCCTGGTATTGATTACATCCCTGGAATACCATTGTTTATATTTTACTATAGCTTGCTTTCTTTTCTTTTTTTTCTTATAGCTTTCACATATAGTGTTCTCCCCTTTATATGTATTTTTTTCCCCCAGAGTCAGAAGCTGAGTCTCTCCTAAAGCCCCAGGCTTTCCATAAATAGTTAGTTCTGCTTCCATGTTTCTGCTTATTTTAGGCACGGCTATCATCAAGCAGGTAGTATCCAGGCATGGCCTGTGATAGACGATTCTTAGACTATTGTCAATGATCCACTCATTTGTTCATGCATGTATTCATTTGTTCTTTCATTCACCCACCTGACTTAGAACTTTTTATATTTCAGTCACAATATCAGGTGGAGGTTGAAGTCAGTTTCTTTGATTTGATACTAAAACAACTACAAGCTTTTGATGCTATTAGCAGCGTATAAGAAATTTCCCCAAAGTAACCTACACTAAAATGTAATTTGAAGACATGTTACTGATGAGATTCAGGTGTCTTCCCTACGTGTCACTGGGAACCAATCTAAAATGAAATCAATGGAAAATAAGCTGCAAACAGGGAAATTGTTACATGTCATGAGGATATGTTAAATGAAGGAAAGTGATGGTAACGATAAGGGACAACTGAAATTTCTGAGGATCTGGAAGGAATGCTGAAAAAGGAACACTGTTGAAAAGGATCAGATTAGTGCTACTCAAGGCACAGCCCGTGAGACAGAAATTCCAGCCAATTCTAGTGTTAGTAAAGGATGGCATTTTAATAGAATAATTAGATGGGTTTAGCAAATATTTTTGAGCAACCACAATATGCCAGAGAATTGTAGGAGTACAAAGGTGAATCAGAGATGGTCCCCATCCTCAAGAAGTGAGGAAAACAGACACATAAAACCCTAGCCCTCCTGGGGGTAGGAATGGAGCTAGTGCAGCTGTTGCTACCCTCAAGTGACATCAGATCCTGTCAAGACCCAAATTTCTTATCCTCCCTTTGTAATGGGAAAAACACTTGGTACAATTCTCAAGAATTCCACCTTAGCTGGGAAACAAAAGAGAAGGAAACAGAGACCAATCTATTTTGACAAGTGAGGGGAAGTGTGCTGGATATTTTATAATTTCCTCTCCTAATCTACTCCATCATGGTCTACCCTTCTCTCTGCCATGAAAGGCTGACCTGTATGAAACCCATCAAGCTTCCCTGCCCTTGGGCTGCTAGGGCCCGCCCTATGGAGATCAAAACAAAGGGGAAAATGAAGTTTGAGTATCTTTCCCTGACTTCTTTCTTGTTGGGTAGGTTAAACTGGCTCTATCCCTCAAATGAAGCTGCCCTCTTTCCTGTTTACCCATCTTTCCCTTAGAGACCCAAACTGCTTTATCCCTGCCTCTCTTTGGCCTTGGGGTGGTCCACATTCCTTAGGATTCCCCTACACCTTGGTCATATTTTTGTAAATAGTTCCTTTATTAAACCAGCATTGAATTACCCCAATTTGAGAGTGCATTCTTCCTTCTTGAAACTCATTTGATTCAGGAAGCAATAAAAAAGACAGAGGAAGGGGAGGATAGAGGCAGAACCCTGAACCTGACTGGACAATGTGGAGAGGGTAGCTAGAAAGATAAGACCTGTCACTCAAGCATTGTGCAGGTCCCTAGGGTTTATTCCTGGATGCTGTATTTGGGAACTGTTCGGGACCCTGGAACATGAAAGACCACCATTCATAAGCCTGGAAACTGGCAGTGCCACTGTTTTAAGTGCCTGGGACTGCAACTTAATTCTAAACCCCACCCAGCAAGAGCTATTAGCGTTCTGGGGTAACTTCAGCCCTTGAACATAGGGCTGCAAATGGCAACAGCTTTCAGAAAACAGACGGAAGCAGGAGAAGTAAGACAGGGTCTTAGTGTAGACAGAATAACCTTACTGCGCTAAAACAGAAATGTGTTCCAGGTGTTAAGAAAACAGGGCTCTGTAAAATTATTACTAAATGCCAGGTGGGACCAAATGATTGTAACATTTAAAGATGGCACTGGTCAACCTGGTCAACAATTCAGGCAGCCCTTCTGGCCATGGGCAAACTAAAGTTATTTTCTTAAACATATTTTCTAAGACAGCTTAAACTTGACAGAAATATAGAAATGTGATTTACTCCATTGGTTGAAAGAGGAAATGTAAGTGATCTTCAAGTGACTGCAACATAGACTACTGACTTTGTTTCCCTTAATTTCTCTCCAATGTGTCAGGGATGATTTATCTGGTCTAATCTATACCATTTGTGAATTAACACACGTACCCAGGAGTCCTGAGTTGGATGGGCACATATTTTACAAAGAGCTGGACAGCTTTGGCCCTTGTTTTATCAAGGGTCGGGAGCACAAAAGTGAACTAAATAACAGAAATAAAAAGGCAAACATTGACACCGGATGCTCACAAGACTTAGCAAGAAATACATTCTTAAAAGTCATTAAACAATTTTGAAAAGAAATTCAAGCTGTGGGGACTGAGCTCTGAGATCAGAACAATAAGCTCCGTGAATTGGAACAGAGGCTTTCTGAAAGAAATGTCTACAGTTTTGAAGAATACTTTTCCCAGACAAGCTTCTTTGTGAGGGGATTTTTTTTTTCTTTAACAAACATGCCTATTTTTGACTCAGCTCAGAAATGAAATATTTCAAAAGCCCTTTCAAGCTCAACATCTCTAAAATTACTCCTTCAAAGTTACACTTTAAGGGGTAGTAGAGTAGTGAGATTAAGAGGAATACTGAGTTGTGAAATTTTCATAGGTGTGATAAAGACACACCAAAAACCTCACTACTGCCATTAATTTTTTTTTGTATTTTAGACAAAACAAAAAAGTACCATGTGAAAAAAATGGCATATTGCAGGGGTGGGAGAAAGCGTTTCCAAGTTCAGTTTTGACAAAAGACAGCATAAGACAAGATTACTCTTTTCCTAGGTTTAAAAAGGGAAGTTTTTAGGAGAAATATTTTTACAAATTTTGTGTTTGGAAATAATATTGCAGTTTTCCATAATTAATGACAATGAATGTCAGAATTATCTCCAAATAAAAATGTTTTCTGGGGCAATGAAATCAAACTCAGAATTAATTTACCTAGGTAGTCACTAATGGTCTTATCTGTACATCCCATTGAGACTTAATTTAATCATAGCTTTGGTTGGTTTGATTTCATCATGTGCAAAAATGCGAAGTGAAGTGGTTTACATCTGATGAATCAGAATCAGAGAAAATTTTGTCCAGCTTGATTCTGCATAGAAATATTAAAGATATTTGTGAAGTGATATATTCATGTAAAAGTGAACATTATAAATATTAATTAGGGCAAGTTATTTTTTTCTTGATAAGAAGAAATATGCAAACAAATTGATTTTGAATAATTCAGTTTTAAAGTTCAAACTGAATTAAAACTATGAATTAGACCAAAATGGTATTTTATTTTAAAGAACTAGCTTTAAAGTGGTTCGCGTTTGTACTGTTCCTATCTTGGAAGGGTGTTCTCCCTGCTAATTCTCAGGGGTCACTGTTTTTATTTCTCTGTAGCATTTTGTGTTCTCCAGAGAGTGACCTAACCAAATCACTGTTCTGTCCACAGATGAACTACATGTGCTGTTTTGCCTTCCTCGTTCCCTTCCGTTATGTGGGGTACCAACTTAGGTTAGTCAATTAGATCTACTTGGATATAATAATATTTGGATAAGAGGTTTCTCTAACATTTGATAAGTGAATGCAGGAAGAGAGGCTTTTTCTTTGTCCTGGACCGCAAGCTGTGAAGACCATCTAGCTGGAATGCCAACAGCCTTCTTTCCTAGCTGCCTGAACAAAAAGCTGCTGAATGAAGCCAGAGAGAAAAGCCGAATAAAGACAGAGAGGGATGCAGAGCCAGGACCTGCCTGAAGCCTTAGGATTTTCTAATAAGAGACAATGACTCCCTTTTTGTTTTAAGTTAGTTTGTGTTGGGTTTCTGTCCCTTGCAGGCAAAATAATTCTGGCAATTCCAACAAATAACCAATAGACAAAGCTGGAAGGGAAATAATTTACAGCATATTATAAGGCAATGCTTCTTATTCTTACCCATATATGGCCAAAATGGGCTGTGGGTCCTCACATATATAGTGAGAGAGAAAAAGAAAAACTCTTACTCTAATATATCTTGGACATAGAGACTATTAGTACATTTTACAAAATATGTTAATAGATGACATACTTTAGTCTGTTAGTTAATTTATAAAGATATTAAAAGAACACATTTACATATCAAAAGCATAATCACCTTAGTAAAAAATATGTTAATGACTCATATTTTTGGCTATATGGTAGCAAATCCATTGTTTTGACCAAATTATTTAATGACACTTAGTATGATGTGACCATGTACGTAGGCAGTTTTAGGTAAAGATGAGAAGTTTAAGAAGTTGATAGCAAAAGATACAGAGTAATCCATCTGACTTTAAGCCATCCTCCACCCTCTCATTACCTATACACAAACATATGCAAGTATACTTTATTATGCATTACAAAAAAACAGAAGTACTGGGTTAAGTTCAAATTTATTGTCAATAAGCCAAGGGAAAGTTAAATTATATAAAAAAATTTGGACATAATTATACATCTATTCCAAGAAATCCTTGGATCTTGCGCTGTGTCTACACACCAGATTGGTTTGACCCTTTTGACTGAATTGAATATTAGTTCAATTCCATCAAAGTATTTGTCTGAACTAGTTTTCTAAATTGACATATTAAATAAGGTAAACTGGTTTATATAAGTAAATACCATTTCAGTAACTCAGAATACCATGTCAATTAGATCATTCTTTAATGGCCTTGTAAGTATTTGTAGCAGCTGCCCTTTATAACTGAACCTAGGAATAGAACGCAAAGCCTTTGACTTTGAGTCTGCTGCTCTATCATTCAGCATTCCTTTTATAATCTGAACTTTAACTGTAGGTAAATCTAAGAGATATACAATTTCAATCAGAAGGAACCATAAAACGCCTATTTCACTTAACAATTCTATAGATGAAAACTCATATTCAGGGCTCTGACATACCTATTGAAGGTCTCAAGTGGCAGAGTTAGGCCTCCACACAGACCTTCAGAGGCCCAGACCAATGCTTCTATTGGAAAGCTGTTCCTCAGATGCAAACAACTTGGCACTTTTCATTGTATTGATTTGGTTTTATGCTTGATTTTATGTTCAACATAACATCATAAATCTGGATTAGATATTCAAATTATCTGAATGAATTGCTATGATAAATAATTTAAAAGTTAACATTATTTATTTATTTTTAAAGATTTCATTTTTAAGTAATCTCCATACCCAACGTGGGGCTTGAACTCACAACCCTGAGATCAAGAGTTGCATGCTCCACTGACTGAGCCAGCAGGCTCCCCAAAAGTTAACATTATTGAAGAAAAATAGTTCTTTATTGAGTTTTGTTTCTGTTAAGTAATTAAAAATATTCTATATGTATAAAATCATACTAATGATTCTTAGATTCTTTAGTATAAAAACATACTATTCATTCTTCCAGGTAATCTCATTTACCTTTCATTAAGTCCTCTTTACTTTATCTAAAAGATCTTGGGTGACATTTTGTGTGTTTGCTTATTTGTTTTTGAAATGACCAGTCAAAAAAGGTGAATTGGTTTGTACAAGTAAACATCACCTCAGTAACCACAGTAAAATATATTAAATTGAATAGTTTTGTGTAAAATCCTGAATAAAGTCTGTCTTATGTGTTACCATTCTTTTTGGCTTAGAGTTAGAAGAAAGTCTTCCTTTTTCCAGAATAAAATATCATTTTATAAACTGTGAAGCAACAGGGCTTTAAGAATTCTGGACAAAAATATCTGTAATGGAATATCAACTGTGCTACAAAGGTAATACTTTATCAAGATCATGAAATACAAATTTATGATTTTGGAAATCTTATCTCAAAGAGTTGTTGGGACAATTAAACAAATGTATGAAGAGCACTAAAAAATGTTCAACAAGTGTCAGCTAAATTTTATGAAAAATAAAAAACGACTATGTTACTCTTTAAAAATGACAACTAATTACTGCTATTAGCTATATTTTGCCACATTTCTATTGCATTGTTTGAAGAGGAAGTGACACTTTTTATAGAACAAATGATTTTTCTAATTAAAAAAAGGATCTGGTGTGACATCACCAAGATGGTGACATAGTCATTCTTGAGTTTGCTCTTCCTCACAAGAGGAGCAACTAATATCTGTTTGAGAACAAGACACTACTGAGAGAATCCTAGAACATGGGGGTGAGGCAGAAGGAGCCCCCTGCACCACAGACACAAAGACTGGCTTCATTAGAAGGGTAAGAGAGGTGTCTACACGTTGATCGCATTGCCCCTTCCCGAGGCTGATGCAGCACCATGCCCAGAGGTTTCCCTTGAGCCTTCCAGTTCCTCCAGTGGGAAAAGAAAAGCTAGGGTGGGGGTCAATCCCTAGCATTGTGGGTTGCTTTGTGGAAGCCCTTACTCTGATGTTGTACCAAGGGGACTGTAGGGGTATTTTCAGAGCCCAGTCAATGAGAGTCTGACTGTGACAGAGAAGGAGGTGTGTAGTTGCAACAACTAGCATATGAAATTGGCAGACTGAGTTCACACTCGGAAGTGCCAAAGTAGAAATTCCAACCAGCAGTTTTGCTCATCTGTAGAACCAAGCTGGGGGTGTACTCTGACCAAGGAACTCAGCAGGGTGCAGATCTGCCTGACTCAGGTCCTCAGAGGAGGAGTTTTGCTGGCCCTAGAGCCTGGTTTGCCCTTGCCCAGGCAAGGAAGGATCTGAGTCACAGTCTCACCTGCTATGGAGAGTGCCTTCTAGCCCCATTTGACCAGAATGGCTGGTGACAACTTCTGGAAGCTGTATGGCCCAAGGGTCCTCAAGCTAAGAGACAGGCAGGCAGGCAGAGCTGATCACCCCCAGAACAAAGCCCGTACCTCATATGGAGCCTTTCCATACAGGCAGGGGGATTAAGTCATAGCCAAGGCCGAGAGTAGCTCCTGGCCCTTCCCAACCAAAAAGCCTGCTGGAGAAACTGATGATAGCCTGGAATGGCCCCTTGACTTCCTGCCTAGGCAAGGGCCTGAAACATAGCCCCAGCCACTGTGGAGAGTGTCTTCTGGCCCCTTCTGACTAGAAGGGCTGGCAAAAACAACTGAAAGCTTATGGACCAGCAGAGCTTGAGCTGAGAGAAGGGCATACAGAGCTGATGGGTTACAGAGCAAAGCCTGTGGCCCTGTTTGGCCAGGGAACTTGGGATGCAGGTAGGCTTGAGTTGAGACAACAAGTTGAGACGACAAAACTTTAGTGGCTTTAGAGTTGCTTCTCCCACTGTGCCTGGGCAGGGAATCAAATCTGTAGCCCCTCTCATCACTGAATACAGCCTTTAGCCTGCCTCTCCAACCAGAGAGCTCTACCAGAGCACATGAAAAGCTGCATAGCCCATTCAAGAGTTCTATGCACAGTGGCACTTGGAGAGAGAGCACAGATCATGATTTCCCCATCTGCAGAGCAAAGTCAGAGGCCTCTCCTAACAAGGGAATATAGTGCACACTCAGGCCTAATTTGGGTCCCCAAACAATGAGCTGTAGAGGCTCCTGGGCCCTGGCCTGTTGTCCAGCCAGGGCGGGAAGTGAATATACAGTTCCATCAACTACTGAATTATAGTACCCAGTCCTAGCCATCTAGTAAACCTGACCAGAGAATTTAGACAACCACAGAGTCCCACCTGCCCAGTGACACTAACAGCAGACATACCTAGAAAGTCAAACTTAACTGACTGATGAAGAATTATCTCTGCCAAAGCAAACCTGCGAAGTTGGAGAGGACCTCCATTACTCAAATGCGATGATACCAATGTAAGAAATCAAGGATCATGAAAAATCAGGTAAATATGACACCACCAAAGGAAACTAATAAAGCTCCAATAATTGATCCTAAAAAAAAAATGGAGATCTATGAACTGTTGGACATAATAATACTCTTTAGGAAGTTTAGTAAACTACAAGAAAACACAGACAACTAAACAAAATTAAGAAAACAATGCATGAATAAAACAACAAGTTTGGCAAGGAAAGAGCAAGCACCCCCCTCCCCCCCCGTAAAAAAAAAAACCAAGCAGAAATCCTAGGGTTAAAAAACACAACAAAACTGGAGAATTCAATAGAGAGTTTAAAAAGTAGACTCAACCATGCAGAAGGAAGACTCAGTGATTTGGAGCATAGAAATTACCTAGAAGAGCAAAAAGAAAAAAAAATGCCTATATTAAGAAGCAAGAAAGATCCCAAATAAATAACCTAATTCTGTGTCTTAAGGAACTAGAAATAGAAGAACAAACTAAGCCCAAAGTTAGCAAAGAAAGGAAATAATAAAGATTTGAGCAAAAATAAATGACATAGAGAACATAAAAATGATAGAAAGAATTAACCAAACTAAGGGTTTGCTCTTTGAAAAGATAAACAAAATTAACAAATCCGTAGCTAAACTAACCAAGGAAAAAAGAGAAACAATCCAAATCAACATAATTTAAATGAAAAAGGAGATGTTACAACTGATAACACAGAAAGTCAAAGGATCATAAGAGGCTACTAGGAACAACTGTATGTCAACAAACTGGACAACCTAGAGAAAATGAAAAATTCCTAGAAACATATTATTTACTAAGACAAAATCAGGCAGAAATAGAAAGTTTGAATAGATCAATTACTAGTAAGATTGAATCAGTAATCAAAAATCTGCCAATGAAGAAAACCTCAGGACCACATGGCTTCACTGGTGAATTTTACTAAACAACTAAAGAAGCATTAACAACAATGTTTCTCCCAAAAAACTGAAGAAGAGGGAGCACTCCCACTTATTTTAATGAGACCAGCATTATCCTAATACCAAAGCCAGAAAAAGATGGTATTAGAAAAGAAAAGTACAGGTCAATATCCTTGATGAATGTAGATGCAAAATTTATCAATAAAATACTAGCAAACTGAATTCAGCAGAACGTTAAAAGATCAAGGAACAAAGCTCCTTGACACGGGTTTGGTAATGAAGTTTTGGATATGACACTTAAAGCACAAACAATAAAATAAAAAACAAACAAGTGGGACTATATCAAACTAAAAAACTCTGCACAGCAAAGGAAACCATCAGGAAAGTAAAAAAGGAAACCTATAGAATTGGAAAAATATTTGCAAACCATACTATCTGTTAGGGGTTAATAGTCAAAATATATAAAGAACTCATACAATTCAATAGCACCCCCCAATAACCCAATTAAAAAATGAGTAAAGAACCTGATAGACATTTCTAGAAAGAAGATATATGAAAGGCCAACCGGTACATGAAGAGATGCTCAACATCACCAGTCATTAGGGAGATGCAAGACAAAACCACAATGAATTATCACCTCCTGCATGTTAGAATGGCTATCACCAAAAAGACAGGAGATAAATGCTGGTGAGGATGTGGAGAAAAGGGAACCCTTGTGTATTGCTGGTGGGATTGTAAACTGATGCAGCCACTATGGAAAATAGTATGGAAGTTCCTCAAAAAATTAAAAATAGAACTACTATATAATCCAGCAATTCCACTACTGGGAATAAATTTGAAGGGAACAAAAATACTAACTCAAAAAAATATCTACATGCCACCACCCATGTTCATAGTAGCATTATTTACAATAGTTAAGACATGGAAACAACCTAAGTGTCCACTGATGAATGAATGGATAGAGAAGTTATGGTATATATATATATGTATAACCATATATATATATAATGGAATATTAGTCATAAAAATTGAGGAAATCCTACAATATGTGACAACATAAATGGACCTTAGAAGGCATTATGCTGGGGCGCCTGGGTGGCTCAGTTGGTTAAGCGTCCAACTCTTGGTTTCGGCTCGGGTCTTGATCTCATGGGACATGAGATAGAGCCCCGCATCAGGCTCTATGCTCAGCAGGAGTCTGCTTGGATATTCTCTCCTCTGCCCCTTCCCCCACTCTCTCTCTCTCTCTCATTCTTTCTCAAATAAATAAATCTTAAAAAAAAAGAAGGCATTATTCTAAGTGAAATAAGTTAGACAGAGAAAGACAAATACTGTATGATGTCAATTATATATGAAATCTAAAAACCTCCAAACTCATAGAAAAATAGATCAGACTTACGGTTATTGGAGGCATGGATAGGTGGAGGGGGAACTGGAAGAAGGTGGCCAAAAGGTGCAAGGCTCCAGTTACAAGATAACTGGGTTGTAATATACAACAGGATGGTTATACCTAACATTGCTTGTATGATACATAGGAAAGTTAAGAGAGTAAATCCTAAGAGTTCTAATCAGAAGGAGAATTTTTTTTCCTTTTTTCTTTTCTTATTGTATCTATTTGAGAAGATGGATGTTAGCTGAACCTATTGTGGTACTCATTTCAAAATATATGTAAATCAAACCATCATGCTGTACACCTTAAACTTAAATAGTGATAAATGACCATTATTTCTCAATAAAACTGGAAAGGATGATCAGTAATTTGCTTACTATTATGAGTATACATGTGTGATTGGTCTATGAATCTTGCCCTATGCTTCTTGAGATTTGCTTGATGTGATTCAAAGCTTTAAGGTCCTACTTTTTCTTACTATTGTGATGATCTCTTTCCTGAAAACCAACACAGTCAGTAGTAAGGATGTTAAAAGCTTATATAGCAAGCAGGAGTATTATCCTAATAGCACGATAAGCAATTAATCAGGAAAAGAAATGCCCTCTGCCAGAAAGCTATCTTTGATTATGTCTTATGTTAAGCTCTTTTGTTTTATGAGATTGATTAAATGGTTCTTTTCTATTGAATCATTGTAGAGAAAAGAGAGCTGTTTCATACTGAGGGTCATGATGTACGTTATTGGTTATTTAGGCCAAAATAGCAAGGTTTTCAGTAATGAGTCTTTTTAAAAATTTTAATTAAAAATCTTTTTTAGTAGTGAGTCTTATGTAGAATGTTTGAAAATGCATTCTTTGCTCACATTACATTCTCCCCAAGTTTTGTTAAGATGGAGAATTAAATATAGTATTAATGGCTCACAAGTAAAATGCACTGAACTAAGTGATGCAAAAAATGCATCAAGCATTTAATTAAAACAATGTTAAATACGTATGTACATCTGAAATACTGAAAGAAAATGGACAAGGTCCTGATTTTATACTGGCTTAGAGCTTTCAGGCCTTTCCTTTCATGATTAATCATACTCAGTTGCATAGTACACTTGTGCTCTGTCGTTTCTTTTCAGTAGCTGCCATTGTGTGAAGATGGATATGCCTTTTTCCTCCCTCTTCTCCCAAAAGATGAATTCTCAATCTCAATTGCTCCTTATAGCATGTGCACTTATCTTTGCCTTTTGTGCACTGGCGGAGAACATGCTTCTCCATTTCTTTGTTTCTCAGAAATGTGAGACAAGGCCTTTTCCTGTATCATGTGGCTTCCCTTTACAGTGTCAACCACACTGACACCTGCTTCCAGTAGCAGGCCAGTGACACCACGGACAAGTAGCTTCCCGACCAGCTGATGATCTCTCTCTCTCTCCTATCCTCTCTCTCTCTCTCTCTCGTTCCCTCCTGCTCTCGATCCTTCCCTGCCTCCTTTCTCCCAAACCACTTTTATTTATTTATTTTTTAAAAATTTTATTATGTTATGTTAGTCACCATACAATACATCATTAGTTTTTGATGTAGTGATCCATGATCCATTGTTTTCGTATAACACCCAGTGCTCCATGCAGTACGTGCCCTCCTTAATACCCATCACCGGGCTAACCAATCCCCCCTCCCCCCTCCCCTTCAAAACCCTCTTTGTTTCTCAGAGTCCATAGTCTCTCATGGTTCATCTCTCCCTCCAAATCGCCCCCCCATTTTTCCCTTCCTTCTCCTAATGTCCTCCATGCTATTCCTTATGTTCCACAAATAAGTGAAACCATATAATTGACTTTCTCTGCTTGACTTATTTCACTTAGCATAATCTCCTCCAGTCCCATCCATGTTGATGTAAAAGTTAGGTATTCATCCTTTCTGATGGCTGAGTAATATTCCATTGTATATATGGACCACATCTTCTTTATCCATTCATCTGTTGAAGGGCATCTCTGCTCTTTCCACAGTTTGGCTATTGTGGACATTGCTGCTATGAACATTGGGGTGCATATGGCCCTTCTTTTCATTACATCTGTGTCTTTGGGGTAAATACCCAGAAGTGCAATTGCTGGGTCATAGGGTAGCTCTATTTTTAAATTTTTGAGGAAGCTTCACAGTGTTTTCCAAAGTGGCTGTACCAACTTGCATTCCCACCAACAGTGTAAGAGGGTTCCCCTTTCTCCACAACCTCTCCAACATTTGTTCTTTCTTTCCCTGTCCATTTTGGCCATTCTAACTGGTGTAAGGTGGTATCTCAATGTGGTTTTGATTTGAATTTCCCTGATGGCTAATGATGATGAACATTTTTTCATGTGTCTGTTAGCCATTTGTATATCTTCTTCAGAGAAGTGTCTTTTCATATCTTCTGCCCACTTTTTGACTTGATTATTTGTTTTTTGGGTGTTGAGTTTGAGAAGTTCTTTATAGATCTTGGATACCAGCCCTTTATCTGTAGTGTCATTTGCAAATATCTTCTCCCATTCTGTGGGATGCCTCTTTGTTTTGTTGACTGTTTCCTTTGCTGTGCAGAAGCTTTTTATCTTGATGAAGTCCCAAAAGTTCATTTTTGCTTTTGTTTCACTAGCTTTTGGAGATGTATCTTGAAAGAAGTTGCTGTGGCTGATGTCAAAGAGGTTACTGCCTATGTTCTCCTCCAGGATTTTGATGGATTCCTGTCTCACATTGAGGTCTTTCATCCACTTTGAGTTTATCTTTGTGAGTGGTGTTAGAGAATGGTCGAGTTTCATTCTTCTGCATATGGCTGTCCAATTTTCCCAGCACCATTTATTGAAGAGACTGTCTTTTTTCCATTGCATGTTTTTTCCTGCTTTGTCAAAGATTATTTGACCATAGAGTTGAGGGTCCATATCTGGGTTCTCTATTCTGTTCCATTGCTCTATATGTCTGTTTTTGTGCCAGTACCATGCTGTCTTGGTGATCATAGCTTTGTAATATAGCTTGAAATCAGGCAACATGATACCCCCAGCTTTGTTTTTCTTTTTCAACATTTCCTTGGCGATTCGGGGTCTTTTCTGATTCCATACAAATTTTAGGATTGTTTGTTCCAGCACTTTGAAAAATGTCATTGGAATTTTGATCAGGATGGCATTGAAGGTATAGATTGCTCTGGGTAGCATAGACATTTTAACAATGTTTATTCTTCAGATCCATGAGCATGGAATATTTTTCCATCATTTTGTGTCTTCAATTTCTTCCATGAGTGTTCTGTAGTTCCTAGAGTATAGATCCTTTACCTCTTTGGTTAGCTTTATTCCGAGGTATCTTATGGTTTTTGGTGCTATTGTAAATGGAATCGTTTCTCTAATTTCTCTTTCTACAGTTGCATTGTTAGTGTATAAGAAAGCAACTGATTTCTGTGCATTGATTTTGTATCCTGCCACATTACTGAATTGCTGAATGAGTTCTAGTAATTTGGGGGTGGAGTCTTTTGGGTTTTCCACATAAAGTATCATGTCATCTGCGAAAAGAGAGAGTTTTACTCCTTTGCCAATTTGAATACCTTTTATTTCTTTTTGTTGTCTGATTGCTGTTGCTAGGACTTCTAGTACTATGTTGAACAATAGTGGTGAGAGTGGGCATCCTTGACGTGTTCCTGATCTTAAGGGAAAGGCTCTCAGCTTTTCCCCACTAAGGATGATATTCGCTGTGGGTTTTTCATAGATGGATTTTATGAACTTGAGGAATGTTCCCTCTATCCCTATACTCTGAAGAGTTTTAATCAGAAAAGGATGTTGTATTTTGTCAAATGCTTTTTCTGCATCAATTGAGAGGACCATATGGTTCTTCTCCCTCCTCTTATTAATGTATTCTATCACATTGATTGATTTGCGAATGTTGAACCACGCTTGCATCCCTGGGATAAATCCCACTTGGTCGTGGTGGATGATCCTTTTAATGTATTGTTGGAGCCTATTAGCTAGGATTTTGTTGAGGATTTTGGAATCCATATTCATCAGGGATATCGGTGTGAAATTCTCCTTTTTGATGGGGTCTTTGCCTGGTTCGGGGATTAAGGTAATGCTGGCCTCATAGAATGAGTTTGGAAGTTTTCCTTCTGTTTCTAATTTTTGAAACAGCTTCAATAGAATAGGTATTATTTCTTCTTTGAATGTTTGGTAGAATTCCCCAGGGAATCCATCAGGCCCTGGACTCTTGTTTTTTGGGAGGTTTTTGATCACTGCTTCAATCTCATTACTGGTTATTGGCCTATTCAGGTTGTCAGTTTCCTCCTGTTTCAGTCTTGGCAGCTTATAGGTTTCCAGGAAGGCCTCCATTTCATCCAGATTGCTCAGTTTATTGGCATAGAGTTGTTGATAATAATTTCTAATAATTGTTTCTATTTCCTTGGTGTTAATCGTGATCTCTCCCCTTTCATTCATAATTTTATTAATTTGGGTCCTTTCTCTTTTCTTTTGGATAAGTCTGGCCAGTGGTTTATCGATTTTATTAATTCTTTCAAAGAACCAACTTCTAGTTTCATTGATCTGATCTACTGTGTTCCTGGTTTCTAATTCATTGATTTCTGCTTTAATTTTAATTATTTCTCTTCTAATGCGTGGCTTAGGCATTGTTTGTTGCTTTTTCTCTAGGTCTTTAAGGTGTAGAGTTACTTGGTGAATTTGGGATTTTTCTATTTTTTTGAGTGAGGCTTGGATGGCTATGTATTTTCCCCTTAGGACCGCCTTTGCAGGATCCCATAAGTTTTGGACCTATGTGTTTTCGTTCTCATCGATTTCCATGCACTGTTTAAGTTCTTCTTTGATTTCCTGTTTGACGCAAACATTCTTGAGCAGAGTGGTCTTTAGCTTCCAAGTGTTTGAATTTCTGCCAAATTTTTTCTTGTGATTGAGTTCCAGTTTTAAAGCATTGTGGTCTGAGAATATGCAGGGAAGAATCTCAATCTTGGTATCGGTTGAGACCTGATTTGTGACCCAGTATGTGGTCTATTCTGGAGAAAGTTCCATGTGTGCTCGAGAAGAATGAGTATTCTGTTGTTTTAGGGTGGAATGTTCTGTAAATATCTATGAGGTCCATCTGATCCAATGTATCATTCAAAGCTCTTGTTTCCTTGTTGATTTTCTGCTTAGATGATCTGTCCATTGCTGAGAGTGGAGTATTGAGGTCTCCTACAATTAACGTATTGTTATCAATATGACTCTTTATTTTGGTTAACAGTTGGCTTATGTAGATGGTTGCTCTCATGTTGGGGGCATATTTACAATTGTTAGACCTTCTTGTTGGGTAGACCCTTTAAGAATGATATAGTGTCCTTCTGTGTCTCTTATTACAGACTTTAGTTTAAAGTCTAATTTGTCTGATATAAGAATTGCTACCCCAGCTTTCTTTTGAGATCCGCTGGCATGGAAGATGGATCTCCATCCCTTCACTTTCAGTCTGGATGTATCTTTAGGTTCAAAATGAGTCTCTTGTAGGCAGCATATGGATGGGTCCTGTCTTTTTATCCAATCTGCAACCTTGTGCCATTTTATGGGAGCATTTAGGCCATTCACGTTGAGAGTGATTATTGAAAGATATGAATTAATTGTCATCATGTTGCCTGTGAAGACGTTGTTTTTATAGATTGTCCCTGTAAATTTCTGTTGTAGATCACTCTTGGGGTCTTTCTCCTTTTATAGAACCCCCCTTAATATTTCTTGCAGGGCCGGCTTCGTGGTCACATGTTCTTTCAGTTTCTGCTGGTCGTGGAAGCTCTGCATCTCTCCATCCATTCTAAATGAAAGCCTTGCCAGATAAAGTATTCTTGGCTGCATGTTCTTCTCATTTAGTACCCTGAATATGTCTTGCCAGGCCTTTCTGGCTTGCCAGGTCTCTGTGGATAGGTCTGACGTTATTCTGATGTTCCTCCCTCTGTACGTAAGGAATCTCTTCCCCCTAACTGCCCTTAAGATGGTTTCCTTGGTTCTAAGATTTGCAAGTTTTACTATTACATGCCGGGGTGTTGGCCTGTTTTCCTTGATGCTGGGAGGGGTCCTCTCTGCCTCTAGGACGCGAATATTTGTTTCATTCCCCAGATTAAGGAAGTTCTCAGCTACGATTTGCTCAAATACATCTTCTAGTCCTCTCTCTCTCTCCACTCCCTCCGGGATTCCAATTATTCTGACATTGGAATGCCCCATGGTGTCACTTATTTCTCTGATTCTATTTTCGTGGATTCTGAGTTGTTTTTCCCTGGCCTCCTCTTTTCCCTTTTTAGCTATTATATTGTCTTCCAGGTCACCTATTCGTTCTTCTGCCTCTGTTACCCTAGCTGTTAGATTATCTAGATTGGATTGGATCTCATTGATAGCATTTTTAAGTTCTGCCAATTCAGCTTTCATTTCTGCCCTTAGAGACTCTATGTTGCCATTAATTGATTTCTCCATTCTAGCCATTGTCTTCACAATTGCTAGCCTGAATTCCATCTCTGACATCTTGGTTATGTCTCCATCCATTTGTAAATCTGAAGCATAAGTCATAATCTCTGAGTCTTTTCTATTTTGTGGGCTCCTCCTCCTAGTCATTGTGTTGATGGGTGTTTGGGGGAATTTATAGAGTCCAAATTATTGACCAGAACCCAAGCAAGATGCACCTGTTTTCTTGGGACCTTAGGGTTGCTAGCCTCTTGTTTTCCCAGCCTGTCTTCTGGGGGAGGGGCCTGCCGCGCTGTTACTCAGGCAACCCTGTTTGGGCAGCATTGCCCTGCCCCCTTGTGGTGGGGGATGGGCTCAGCAGGAATCAGTTTTGGGGGCTTTTGTTCTCTGGCGGCTTTCCCTGGCGGCTTTCTGTGTCTCTTCCGCGAGTCAGAGCAGAAGAGACCGTTTCCAACCCTCTGCCTCAGAGCAGAGAGATCGCAGTCTGTTCTTCAGTGAGCTCTCCAGGCCACACTGTCTCCTTTTCTGTTTGTGCAACTATAAACTGCAGTGTCCTGAGTTGTGCGCCCCTCCGCAGCGCTCCCAGTCCTGCCTCCAGGTCGGGCACATCCCTGCCCTTTGTGCTTCTAAAGCCTCCATCTGCCCCCAGATCGCACGCACGACCCTGCCGCTCTGGGTTTCTGCCCTGGGGGCTGCCCTAAAGTCCTTTCCCTGCCGCTACCAGTCTGTGAGTCTGTGCCCCGTCCCCAGCGTGCGAGGCTGTCACTCACCAGCGGTGTAGGATCCCCATGGCCAGGCACCCTCCCGCTGCCGTTTATCCTCCGATATCTGCCCGCGGAATCAGGGCTCCCCGCTTTGTACCTCGAAACCAACCGCCTGCGATATTCTGTTTGTAGAGATCCAGATCTTCTTACATCTCAGGCTGGTTTCGTGGGTGCTCAGAGTGGTCTGGTAGATATCCAGCTCAATTCCAGGGACCAGTTGAAATAGGGTCCCCTACTCCTCTGCCATCTTTCCTCCAAAACCACTTTTAAAAGACTAATTTGAATCAAGCTTTCAATCAAGACCATTCTATTAATTTAGTTTCAAACAGAAAGAACAGTGCATTATGTTCAAGGGACTGGGTTTATTTAGGTTCTCTACTGGCTTAAAGAAGCAATCTTTCTGTATCTGGGCATTTAAGCAGTGTTCCACAATTCGTAATATATATACATTTACACACATATATACACACATATATATTCTTTTCACTTTGTGGTATATCTATCATCCTTGCACTCTCACTATGGCTCTGTATTTTCACAATTATCCAATGAGAACAATATGCTACTTATAATAACTTGGGATTTAAAAAAAAATACTAAAACAGAGTATTAAAATTTTACTCTTAGTGAAGATTCCATACATATATTTCTAATTGACATGGACCGTTAAGGACTCATCAATGTACACTTAAAACCAGACACAGGTAAACAAAATTCTGATAGGAGAAAAGACGAGAGTTGAAATATGTCTATGTTGTACACATTTCATATTCTCCACTGCCTTTTATATACAATTTAAACTCATTAGTCTGGCCCCTGACTCCTTGCCCACCTCAACTCTTACCATTCTCTTGCAAGTATCCTATATTCTGGCCATACTGATTTCTGTGGAATTCCTTAAGCTTTCTAGATTATCTTTCCATATTTTTGTACATGCAACTCCTTCTTCAGGTAACTTTTTTTATTAGTAAATATTCAGGTCAGTGGGCTCTTCCTTTAGGAAGATATTCTCCATTCCAGTTATCAGGCTAGGATAGGTCCCTCCTATCACTCATATTTTATATATATTTCTTTCATTGCCTTTTTATTCACTTGTTCATTCCTTCAACAAATACATACTGTGTGACTAATAGATGCCATTTATATAATTGCCTGCTAAGATGCCTCTCACCTTTTCTCTTAATAGAACTGTGTTTGCCTGTGTCTGTGACCTCTTAGAGTAAGAGATATATAATTGATTCTTGTTATTCCTGACACTTATGTTGTATAAAGTTGCTGTGGACACTAAATTAGCAAATACTGAACTATTGCTCCTAAGAAAAATACAGGGTTGGGTTCCTTCAATCCTCTGGTCATAATACTTTAACCAACCAAAACACCATTTGCATTATATAGATTATATTATATGTATTACTATATAATATGTAATATATATAATACATAATAAATATAATATTTATTATATTGTATAGACTCTTAGGCTTTATAATAAATATAATATTGTATGATATATATAATATTGTAGTCAATGTCCTTGTAAAACAACCCAGTCTCATCAGTGTTGAAAACCTGCTCTTCCACATAACCTATCCTTTTTCTATATAACACTTAGTGGGTATTTTAAAAATTGTGCCATAGATTCCTGATCTGAAAAACCTGTCTTTGGTTTCAAGTTTAACATTTTCCACATGTATCACCTTTTAAAACATGCAAGTCAACCAACACTAGCAGAGAAGGGTTTAACATTTTCCTGACCCTGGATCATGTGATGAATTTTTCTTGGCTTTCAGTCTTACAATGATGCTCTTCACCACACTCTTTTTATTGGTCAACATCTCATTCATTTCCAAATTCAGTTGCTTTTACATCTTTTCCATAGCTTCATCACACACTGTAAATGTTACTTTATCACTTTTTGGGGTCGCCTCATGCACAGATCAGTGAATTTCCCCTTACTTTTTCTGAATATACGATAATGTCGATGCATTAATATTGAACTCATGACCAACAGCACTATAACTCATGCCTGACCAAAGCTTAAATAACATATGACCTTTTTACACTTAGGAACTAGAGAGCACGTCAGCACTATGCTTGCAGGCCATTTTAAACAGTGAAATCACCAACAAAAAGCAAAAAAAGGCAAAAAATGTGACAGTAAGCCACAAAAAAGACACTAGTTCATATTATGAGAGCTGAAACAAGAAGGACTTCAGCTTTAGTGTTCATATCAGCTGAAGTCTGCACATATTGGTGAATAACCATGAGTGACTGCAAAAACACATATTTGTCACAATATCTTAACTGCATCCTTCAAGGCATAGTCTAACAATCTTCATTCTATGTTATATTAATGGATTTTTTTGTATGTGTAAAACTATAGGGTATATCTATAAATGGTGATCATCTCTTAAAGAAAAGCAACTAAGAACTAGAGTATTGCTCTCTCTGCTGCAAACTTAGTCCTGTTTTTAATGAAGAAACAAACAAGGCTATCATATCCACAACTTATATTTACTATAAAATCTAATTCTGACATATGGAGAAAATTCTTTTTGTATGATAATGCTAACCTTTACACAAAAGTCAGTGCAACCCACTGAGACACACATACACTCTAGGTTGATTTTCAATGAGCAGAGACTTTGAATTGACCCATATTGATCCTCTTGCTTGTTTCTCTTTATGTCAAAGACAAAACTTTTCAATGTATTTATAGATCTAGTGATACGGTTTATAACCATGGCTTAGAGTCAAGCTAATGTGCTAATGTGGGGAATCTAATTATCATCATCACCAACAAATATAATTCATTCATTTATTTTGTCAACAAATATTCATTGAGCACTGACAAATATCCATTGAAAACAACCCAGGCCCGTGTTAAGTACTAGAAATAAACTGTGAATAAAAGAGGTATGGTTCTATCTCCATGGAGCTAGTAGTCTACCAGAAGAGATATATACTCTGCAAGTAAAAAGAGAAATAATAATATAAATACAGATTATGAAGGGTACCATAGAGAAAGCATATTTACTGCAAGGAGAGTATAATGGTTGTAGTGAGGTGGGGGCATAGGTTAGATGGGGTTCTTCAACAGCTTCATTAAGAAGAAGATTTTTTTTTTTAAGATTTTATTTATTTATTTGACAGAGACACAGCGAGAGAGGGAACACAAGCAGTGGGAGAGGGAGAAGCAGGCTTCCCACCGAGCAGGGAGCCCGATGTGGGGCCAATCCCAGGACCCTGGGATCATGACCTGAGCCAAAGGCAGACGCTTAACGACTGAGCCACCCAGGTGCCCAAGAAGGAGATTTGTGAACTGAAATGTAACAAAGAAAATGATCCTTCTATGGGTGGAGCTGTGGAAGGCCTATCGCAGGTACAAGGAACAGCGAGTGGGAAGGTTCTGAGGTTGCCATGAACCTACCTTGTTTTAGGAACTTCCCAATAGCCATAGTGAGCGAGGGGAGTTGACACAAAATGCTACTGGAAATTTGACCATTGGTAGATCATACAGGGCCTTGCAGGACAGAGTAAGAGGTTTGTAGTTGATTCTAAGTATATTTGAAAACCATTGAAGAGTGTTAAAAAGGAGAGGGATCATTATCTGAACTGTAGTCTAAAGAGATTATTTAGGTGGCTGGTTGGAGAATTCATGGTAGGGTGCAAGTGAGGAGTCAAGGAGACCAGTTAGGAGCTGTTGAAGTAGTTGAGGCAGAAGATCGTGACCTTGACTTGATTCACGGCAGTAAAGGTGAAGAGTGTGTGGACTCAGTATATTATGAATATTGAATAAAATGGACTTCCTGCTGGACTGGAGTGGGGATGAGAGAAAAAGAGGGGATAGAGGATTATTCTTAGTTTTCTGGCTTGGTTAGCTGGGAAGACAGTGCTGCTATCCACTGAAGAGGGAAGACTGCATGTCTGCCTTTGACAAATCCAATGCAAGTTGGGAGCTGGCTTATACAAGGAGGGTGATCAAAATGGGTGTTACAAGCTGAGAGTTGGCTTTTGAAGTTATAGGAATGGACGAGGTCATCTTCAGGAAGAAAGTAGGGCATAATGAGAAGAGGACCTAAGAGTAGTTTGGAAGTACTTCAATGTTTAATAGAGAAGGGCCTCACATAGTCTTGGGAAGATTAAATAGAGAAATAACAAGCAGCATGATATAAGAAAAAGAGTGTTTCTGATTCAACTAAACTGCTTGGGGGTCTGAAATTGGGCTCTAGCCTCATCCCTACCCTGACCTAGTGAGAAGCAATGTGTTCTAGTAGGAGAATCATCTATTTTGGAGTCATGTAAATCTGGGCTTGGATCCCCAGGCTGGAATTTACCAGCCAAGGGCAAGTTTCCCAAGCTTTCCTAATCTCTTAAATTCCAGGTTTTAGTTGTAGGATTGTTATAAGAGGTAGATGCAATAAAGATAAATCTCTTACTATGGTGTTTAGCACATAATATGCCCTAATTTTAAATTGTAGGTGCATACTAATAGTGTCACAATGAGTTGAGAAACAAATGATAAAATATTCATTTAAAACATGTTCTTACTAAGATGTTCTATCTCAAGCTTATGCACATTGATATTATGAGGATGTGATGAAGCAAGAAATTTAATCCCTGCATTAATTTCGTTGGTTTGGATTAGCTCTTAATAAAAATTATAGCTTATATTTATTGAGTGCTTTCCATCTGCCCAACACTGTGCTGAGCAGTTTAAATATATTAAACTCATTTAAGCCAAGCAGCAGCCCTATGGGGTGTGTAATGTTATCATTCCCATTTTACGGGAGAAAAAATGTAACCAGGAAATTAAGTAATTTGGTCCCAAATCACCCACCTAGATGTGTGTGATTCTGTGCTTAGACATTACCTTTTACTTTTTAGAGGAGCTCTGACATTTCTTTGAAAATATCTCCCTGTCCTGTTAATATTTTTTTCCAAATCAACATTTAGACTTGGAAAAGTGCAATAAAGTGTTTTAAAAAGCAAGAACACCAAGCAGCGATATAGCAACTTTTTTGTATGAAAATGATTAGATGGACCCAGTAATAAGTGCAAGAAGATTATTTAAGGAGAAAAAGACACATCCAGTTAATTGCACACTGAGAAATGTGGGAGAGGAGGTCTGAGACACTTCAAATATGACTCGAGAAGTTACTGATATGTGGCTTCAAGAAATAATAACACAAAAATGGCATTACTTCATGCCCCCCGTGCAGCCTGTTCCCAAGGCTTTGGGTGAGGTGACAGCTTATTGCAAACGTTGGCTGGCACAAGGGTTTTTTTCCTCTCCTTAAAACTTCGGCTGCAGTAATTGACAACTCGCTACCGGGAGGAAGAAACTTCTACAAAAAGGAAATGGCTTGAATATGCTATTAGAGAATCTGTTTTTTTAGTAGCTCTAATTTCATTTAAATCTCATAAACTACAAACATAATCTAATTACTGGTGGTAGGAAAGTATTCATTTCTTGCATGTAACACCAGTAAGATCTATGTTTGGTGACTTGTGGGTCTTTAGTATGAACTCCAGGTTCATCTTTCTTGCGACTTGTAGACATTTTCAAAGTCTTATCTCCTATCTGTAGGTGGCAGTAAGTTATTACTATTTTTGTTACTCTGCCCAGTGGGAGGAAGATTAAATTCAGTTTAGAGAAACGGAATATAAAGAGAATATTGTTCTACCTATGGGCCAATATAAAGAACAATAACTCAGTTTTTCTTTTCAATAGAAGTTTGATTCCCTCCCCCTTTTTAATTTGAGGTAAAATTGAAATTCTTGTGTATTCTCGGTGGACTCTCCTCTAGCTAGGATGAACTTATGTTCACATCAGGCTAAACAAACCTAGAACAAGAAAGTAAAGGGTTTTGTATAAATCAGCAGCTCAAGAAACCCACTGTTTCTTAAAGTGATGTGTCTAAGCAAGATTAGTTCAGATCTTACAGCCTGCTGTTATATTTATATTAAGCAATGGCATTTTGCTTTCAAGTATATGCACACAGAACATCAAATAATTATTCTTCCAATTCCACAATAAAAAAGATTTCTTTCTAAATGACTCATTGATTTCTATCCTCAGTGTTAAAAAGAAACAAAAAACAACCACACACACAAAAGGCAAAGGGATTGTTGAACTGCAGTTCTTTTCTGCATTGTCTTCTGCCCTGTGGTTGTTCATATGCAAAGCATGCTTCCTTACAGATGGAATCCACCAGTACTTGCCATTAAGGGAAACACAGCAGGACCCAGAGAGGATTTGTTGAAGCTGAAAACCGACTTTATAATTTAGCTCTGAGTCTTGAAGCAGCATAAGTCACACTATACATCAGAACACCAGATCCACAAATGTAAGGCAAATAGAGTGAAACATGAATTTCCCCCCTCATACTTCTCCTCTTGTTAGAACAATTAAAACAACCACCAGCTCCTTTATTGCTTGTGATTTAGCAGTTAGCCAAGTAAAGTGACAATTTCAGGCTACAGTAGACAGAGCCACAGAAAAAAGAAAACAGCCAATAAGGTGAGGCAATTGCTGTCATATTATGCCAACAGACACTGCCAGGTTTCTGAAATAAAAACAATCTTTCCACCATGGTGAATACATTGCGCTTTTGCTTAGCTTAGCTTCACGGACCTTCCTAATGGAGAAAGCCAGTTTA
Source organism: Halichoerus grypus (assembly GCF_964656455.1). Classification (NCBI taxonomy): domain Eukaryota; kingdom Metazoa; phylum Chordata; class Mammalia; order Carnivora; family Phocidae; genus Halichoerus; species Halichoerus grypus. The sequence continues at coordinate 90,059,235 of NC_135720.1, read as the reverse complement.
TACTTCTTTTTTTTTTTATTATTTTTTTTTATTATGTTATGTTAATCACCATACATTACATCATCAGTTTTTGATGTAGTGTTCCATGATTCATTGTTTGGCAGAAATTAAGTTGGCTTTTTTTTTTTTTTTGAATGGCTTCGGGGTATATAGTTAACTTCACCTTGCCTGTGACAGCAGAATGCTTTTGGTCTAACAAGAGCCTTTCTATTCATGTATTTACAATGTAGAGAGTAGGATTCTTACTTTGTATATGATAGCCTACTATCGATAAGCTAATTCCGTGGTTTTCCACTCTTTGTTGTAGCAGCTGACGGCAGAAAAGACAGTGTGATGCCTATGTGTTAAAATGTAGGATTTTCTGTCCCAGTTTTCCCAGTCTAATAGGTAACATTTATGCACTGTTATGATTCTTATGTTTAAGTAGTTGTTTTCAATTTTAACAGAATGGTTTAAAAATTCAAAATGCATTTTATTTTTGATGAGCAAGAAAGGCCTAACCCTTTAATGAGTACTCAGGTACCAAATTGTCCTCCTTTTGTAAGAGTCAACTGGTAACATAACGGATCTGCAGGGCAATGTATCCCAACTCGTTCATGAGTAAGGACCTCTGTTGATTCCAACTCTAACTACTGCATAAATCATTTTCTTGAGGTGAAAATGGTGGCTGTGTAGGTTGCACTGATTGACCTGACTTCAATAAAAAAAAAAATGGATAGCTTCATGGTTTAGCTTTTGGACCTGCCTTGGTGTTTGTACGGTCTGGGGGAATAGCTGGAATTTTCCCCTCATAACCAGTAGCTAGAAAGGAGTAGGTCAGACCCAGAAGACAGAGCCTATAACAGAAAATATCATGTGTACCTTGTGAACAGGATCATGGAGATTTAGCAAAACATTATGAAAAGGACACGTGATGTAGAATTCAAGCAGACCAGGGCTAAAACCCCAGCTAAGTCACTTAGGCCACATATTCTGTGAACTTGAACAAGCTGTTTAAGCTCTCTGAACTTCAGTTTTCTTATTTTGTGAAACACGGTCTGTAATGCCTACTCTAAAAATGTACATCAACTAAGGAGAGATAAAATGTTCAGCACCATTCACAAAACACAGTAAAGCACTTAAAAGAGGTAGTTGCCCCAAACAACAGCAATAGCGGTAAGAGTCATTTCAGCAGAACATTCCACAGGATGCAGTAGAGGCTGATGGTGTAGAGCAGAGGCTAAGAAGACAGCCTGAGGTTTAAACTTACCTCCACCATTGGTGTGACCTTGGGTAGATTGTTTAACTTCTTTGTGCCTGAATTTTGCCATTTACACAGTGGAGATAACCAGAGCACGAACCTTTTGGCATTACTTCGAGGACTGACTGAAGCAATGCATACAGAGTAATTAGGACAGTGTAAGAAATGAATGATGTCAGCTATTTTTCTTATTATTTACCCCTTCCAGGAGGTTAACAGAAGAGTACAGAGGTACTCCATGTGGTGCTAAAGGACAACAGGATGTGTTTTAAAAGCTCTAGACACATACTAGGATTTTCCTGGAAGAGAGAGAGAGAGAGGGGCAGTGACCTAATGACATCGGCGATGTTCTCCAATGATCACAGGAATTTAACCTTGTTCTGAATAGTTGCCTCAAAAGCATGAATGTGAGTCTGACACAAGTGAGTATTAAGCAGGACTGGGAATTTTTTTGGACTTTTGATCAACTCAACATGTTTTGGTAGGTTCTGAACTTCACCATTTAAATAAATCTGTGAATATTTTGGAAATATGGGAAGTCTATAATTAATCCCCATGGGCTGTAGAGAAACTGCTTGTTTAAACCAAAAGGAGCCTTTACATTCTCTTTTTCAACATCCTGCACCTATATAATAAAATGTTCTTGCATTTGGATGATTCTTTGCAGTTTAAAGCATTTCCACACACGTAGTTTTATTTCAGCCCCTTACAGTTCTGGGGAGTTGGCCCAGTGGACATTAATATTTTCTCCATCTTATGGGCAAGAAACTGAGGATTCGGGAGGAGAAGGGACCTACCCCAAATCACATAGTTTTAAGCAACAGAGTAAGTTAAAAAATTACTCAGCAGTGTTTGATAAGGTTGACTTTGCAGCTTAGTTTTAGGATTATATATATATAAGAGTGTGCTGTCATAAGTGCCATAGAATTACTGTCACATTATGACTTTAAAATTCTTCTTTCACTAATTATAATACAAGGAGACCTTTCTAACATGGAGATGTGTTTGCCTTCTATACTTATCTTCTACATTTATATCTGCTCTTTGAGACTATTTCAGTTTGACATTTCTCTGCTTTTTCTAGGAATACTCTCTGAAAAAGACTCAGAAATATCTGAAAAATACTATGGATGCAAAGTTTAGAGAAGAGCTTTAGTTTAACATAAAGATGTGGTAGCTCACACTACATTCAAGGACAAATAAAATTCTTTATTTTTATAGTCTTGCTTATGGATTATTTGCCTACATCCGAGAAGCAACAAAAGAATCACAGCTGGATTTGCAGATGCTTCTAATAGGGGAAAAATGCAGAGGTATGTGTGGAAGCATTCTTTTTTCTTATTCTAAAAAAATGAACTAAAAAATAAGAGCACCTATGGAATTGAGATTGGAGAAGGAAAAGCAAGTGTGGGAAGATGGATAACCTTTGATGTCAAGTTGATTTCTCATACCTATGTGGTCCAATTTTAGTTTGAATATTAGCTGTGAGATCTGCAGTCCCCTGTTCTACAAGGCTAGAAAGGTGAAGGCAGAATATTTCAGAGGTTTCTCAAACCTCTAATAAAAATCTCTCCTGCCAGATGACCCCTGATAAACTTCAGTCTTCCTTTCAGTAAAAAGCTCCCCAAGACAGGCTCAGAAAGGATGATGTTCACCACGATTAAGTCTCCAGTCAGCCATGTAAGGCAGGTGAGAAATTTCATTGGATTTTTTCCTTACTTGGCAGTTTTAGATGTAATGCAAATCAAACAGGAGAACTTGGTAGGAATATGTGAGAACTAGGTCTATACCACATTAAATGTGCTTTTGGTTGTATAAAACTAATATGTAATATCTACCTAATGATGCAATATATCAAAATTGAGCTTAATGTGAGTGTATACAGTATGAAGTTCATATATTCCACTTCTACTTCTGTTTATGTTGTACTTATGCTTGTGGTTTCATAGTGACATATTTTTTTAGTAGTACATCAATATGTACAGTTCTTAATATCAGCACTTATACATTATGTTGTGGTATCCTCATTCACCTTCAACTTCTTGAGCATAGGGTTTATGACTTATTTACTGCACTATTTTTATGCCTCGCAAAATGACTAGCATATAGTAGGTCCTCTCTATATATGCTTGTTGAACTGAACTGAAGAGGAATGTTTCCTTGTTTAAGAACAATTTCATAATATAAAATCCATGAAAACCTTAGAAAAACAAATTTAAGGTCTTTCTGACCTGGCTTTTATGAGTTTGGGTTTTAGAGGCAAGCATGAGGATTTTTTTGGTTTATTTCATTTCTAGTGCATAAGTTCTGGGCAAAAAGAATATCCTTATGGGTTTCTGTGTTAACTAATACAGAGTGATAAATACTCTGCATATTCCCTGTAATTTTATGGGATTCTTAAATAATCTCATGCAGAGTTATTGGGATTTATTTTGTTCTTTGAGCATATATCATTTTGATAAAAATAAAACAAAGATGTGAGGATCAATGATAAATGGAAAACTTTGTCTTTCACACCTTTTTTGGTTTAGTATCTTTGCAGTGATCACCCCAAGTATGTGAAGCTTGGACACCAAGCAGTGTGTCTTTGAGAGCCCTTACTTTTCAGCCCCACAGTGCCAGCTACATAATTTGTGGGGCCCAGGTCAAGATGAAGATGCAGAGTCCCTACTTCAAAGAGCAGAAAATAGCTTCTTACTTTCTGTAGCAGTCTCTCTCAAGCTGTTACTGTGTTCTTTACTTGCCAGTTAATGCTGCACTTCCTCAAGCATGAGGATACTCACAGGGTGAATGCAGACCTATGCAGGCCTCCAGGATCCTGCCCTGTGTTTAGCACATGGGTGTGCCATGTACAGATCCTGACTCTTCCTGTGCCCATGCCCAGGCCCCTGTCAGGGGTGGATGTGGCAGTGGTCACTGGGTGGGGATGGGGAAGCAGGTGGCTGAGAACCTTTCCTGGAGATATGGGAGGGTGGTGGTACTCCAGGACTCCAAGGCCCTGGCATAAGCTCCACTGTCTCATCTCACTTCACTAACAAGAGCCAAAATCAAAGATAATCTATTAAGAATTCTGATACGGTGGCACCAGAGCCTTAAACATCTAGTGAAGGCCCTTTTATGAGCAGGAGTCCCTGTGCAACTGCAAGGCTTCACACCCCAGGAGCTGGCTGTGGGCCCCAGGACAGATGGTTTATGGGATGATGGAGAACATTGCTGCTGGGGAAGAAGTGATATGTCTTGTCTCAATCCTGAGGCAAGAGGGTTGACATTGCCTTTCTTATTCTCCATTGTGACTGTGTCCTCACTTGGTCTTCCCTTTAATCTACTTTCTTTTATAGAAAAATAATGAAGGATAGGAAAGTGGACAGCAATTTTAATAAAGTATAATTTATACCAGTGAAATTATGCATGCAAATATAATCTGAATGCATGTCAAGGTTTTATTTAACTTGGTAATTAATGAGAGAATCAGTAAGATGTCAAAATAATTTAAAGAATAGTTGAGAAGCAATATTAAGATTGCTCAATTAGATATAAAACTAATCAATGTCCAATAGGGCAATAAACTGCAACATTTAGGGTACTTTTCCATGAGAATTCTAGAAATTATTCTCATCTCTATCTGACAAAAATCTACAAGTTAACCTCTGCCTCTATAAAGCTGTAAAACAGACCAGAAAATAGAAAGTAAAGCCCAACATTGGAGCACTGCACTCCAAGTATACCCAAGTAACCTCTTCTGCCCGTTTCAGGTTAAGGATGATTTATCTGTCAATGTTATTTGTCTCAGACTAGCATTCTCTGGCTTTTTACTTCATCTGACCATAATATTAAAAGATTTTCTCAGTTGCCCTCCATATGCACAGAAATAGATGTTTAATATACACAATGGTAGAATATAAAATAAGAAAGTATTTCTTAATGTATTTAAATCAGCATGTATTTAGATTTCCCTTAATACTTAAATTAGACGATATACTTCTAGACTACAAGCAATAGCATTGGAAGGGCCTTTAGATGCTTAGATATTTAGAATTAGAAAGGTCTGGGTGATCTTTAGTCAAATGAGAAAAAAACAAACCAACTTTGGAAGGATATGTGCCCACATTACACAGAAGAGCAGATATGAGATTTGATCCTAGGTTATTGTTCTGGTTCATGGGGAAGTCCCCAGTGGCTCTGACCAGTCCCATCTCATTTGGGGACCAAGTGTCCATTCATGTCTACTTCCTTGAATAAGGTGTATGGTGGTTCATCCTCTATTCAAAGGAAATTTCAAGTGTCAAGGACTCCCAAATACAACAGTGGGTGGTCCACGTTCAAGGTCAGCCAGGTACCAAGTCCCCTTCACTCTGTCCTGAGACAAAGGTCCTTCTTTCCACTTCAACTAATCCCTATTCTTTTGACTCTTCCTCTCCACTGCCTCTTCCCCAACCCAGCCTTCTCTCCTTGGGAGCAGAAACTGTCAGTCTCTGATCATGAATATAAATATTGTGACTCACATTTAGGACTAGAACAGGTTTGAGGCTTTAATTTCTATTTCTGTGTAGATTGATAGATTGAGGAAGGAAATAAAAAAACCCTAGAGCATTTGTGAGGGAGCAAAGGGGAAGGAAATTAGTCAGGTAAGTATTCAGGTATAATTTTACCACATGGTTCTAATGCCCAGATAATTTCCTACTTCAACACAACTCAAATATTTAGGCATGATTTTCTGTCAGTTCTATAAAACTTAAACTGTATTTGTCATAAGCACTATTAATCTAGGACTAAAAGAGAGCGAGTATCTTGAAGCCTATGGCAACTTGTCAGGTGTGAAGAAAGGATTCTCGCTATTAAAAGCACACTAAACTCAGCATATATTCCCAGTTGTTGTTGTACAATCTTATACTTTGGAAATCTTTGAAAAGCAGAAAAAATTTGCACTCACTGGACCTTGTTTGTATCATCTGGTGCAGTATTTCCTCAGACTGCTTCTGAGAAAGAAAATGTTCAGTGTGATGTTAACAGGTATTCCTGGAAAAATATTATTTGGGTGAAGTAAGTTTAGAAACTTCTATAAAGTAGAGTTAAATGGGTTATTTTCTAAGAGGGAATGGGCATGTGACATTTTATGAATTTGTCTTAGAAAAATTTACCCCTTCTCATCTTTTTTCTTGAAGAAAGCTTATTAGTGGATCTTGAAAAATAGTTTTGAAAGTTTAGTCTAGTTTAATCCCCTTTTTACCAAAATGATGAAAGTGAAGTCCAGAAATGGTTAGTGGCATATTTAAGAGTAAGGGGAAGAAGGCACAGATCTCTTACCTGTTAGATTGGTCCAAAGTGATGAAACTGTAATTTTTTAAAAGATTTCATTCATTTATTTATTTTAGAGAGAGAAAGAGAGAGAGAGAGAGAGCATGTGAGCTGGGGGGAGGAGCAGAGGGGGAATGACAGGGAGGGGGAAAGAATCTCAAGCCGACCCCACACTCAGCGTGGAGCCCACACGGGGCTTGATCCCACAACCTTGAGATCATGACCTGAGCAGAAACTAAGAGTCAGACGCTTAACCAACTGAGTCACCCAGGAGCCCCAAAACTGTAATTTTTAGAGATAGCCTAGTCCTTAAGTATAATTCCCCAGTCAGAGAACTGTTGAAAATAGCTACCAAATCACTAACTTTGGACAACTAACTTTTTTTGTGTGATGGAGCAAATAGTTGATTTATTTTGCAAAGCTTAGGACAGAAAGCACTTACTTAAAGTCTAGAAGAGTATGATTTATCCTGTCTCTATTATCAGTGTTGACCTGAACAAATTTCTTAACCCTCTTATACCCCATTTTCCCATTTGTGAAGCCGAAATCTAAATCTACGTTCCAAAGATATTTTAAGTATTAACATCATTTTGAGATAAAATTACCTCAGAGCAATACCACTATCCCATTTTCCATAACAAAGACAGCACTTGATAATTGTTAGGTCAATGACAATCAGCAGTGTTTATTTAGCCAGCACTTGCTTGAAGTCACTATTGCATTTTGATGTCAATAAACAATAACCAAATTTTATTTTCTAGTGTTTTTCCAACTAGTCTTTATACTCTTACATCTTCAGCAAGTTCTAACTTTTGGCTCCCAATCACTTGATGTTTAGGAGGGCAAGGGGAACCATTCTTAACCAACTGAGCCACCCAGGCGCCCCAAGGGGAACCATTCTTACTTCATTTTCCTAGTATAAAAGGTTAAAAGTTTTCCTAAGGTACATAATATGCCAGCAAATGGGCCAGGAACAAAATGTAAGGCTTGGGAATTTTGTCTACTGCTGAACCAAAAAGATCGGCTTGTTTCCTTCCTAAATTAATTATTTAAACTCCTTGTTTTAAGCATTTTGCAAACCTAAGCCAAGGGATTCTAGATATCTCACATTTTATTTCAGCTTTAACTTTGCTTTGTTTTCATTTTGTTTGTCAAGCTTTTCACACAATTTTAACAGTTGCATATCTAATTACATGTAAAAATCATAATGATTAGCACAATTTACCAAATCCTTTGTGTGTGTGTGTGTGTGTGTGTGCATGTGCGCGTGTACAAAATGAAATCTGTAAGTGGTGAGCCATGCAGATTTAAAACAAGAATAAATATTTCTAGTTACAAAACAAACTGGTTACATAATTCCCTCCTAAAAACCCATTAATAGTTTTTGAATAGTCAAGGAAAACATATTAGCAGCTCATATTTTGCTTGCTTATTCTTTGAAGTAGAGAAAAAAAAAGCTGTTAGTATTCTATAAGAAAAGGAGAGGAAAGATAGTTTTCAGATGGGATTTAAGCCAGAGAGGTCTCTTATACCCAGGAAGATCAATCAGGGTAAATGAGTTCTCCATGTATTATTACCTAAGGGTAGAGAAAATTGAAGATGAGATTTTTTCCCCCTACTTGTTTGACCTTGCTGCATAAATATGATGTAAAAAATATGTGTGGAATTTGATAGTGGTCTTTTCTATTAGTCAAACCTTGAAACATTTAACTCTTTGAGAGTTTTCAAATTTGGCGTAAATGACACAATTTCTTCTGTGTTTAATCTTATTTGTTCTCATTTAAATATAATTGTATTTGCAATCACGACTTTAATGAAACTCTGATTTGCAGAGGACCTAAAAGCTTTCTGCCCTGTAAAAACAAATGCTCAACCCTTGTTGCTGCTCTCAAGGATGGCAGTAATAAAAGTGGTTAGAAAATCAATTTAAACTGCATTTGTACTTTACCAAGAACCTTGTGACACTTACATTGGTAAGAGTTATGCTTTCCAAATATGTGATCCACTTTTATAAGCAACTAAAAACCCTGCAGCTTCCGTCACACTCTCCAAGCAAGAATAAATGACCCCACATCAATCCATTTTCACAATACCTGACACTTGTAGAATGGGGGAAAGAAATGAGATCAAAAAGATAAACAACAGGCTGTGAAATCTAGGCTGTTTTAACCTGAGACTGCACTTTGTATGCATAAACGAAAAAAACACATTTTATTCTGCAGCCCTTAATGTTTTACAAACCTGAGATTACCATAAGCAAAAGAGTATGTAGAAAATGATTCCATGTCTTATTCTTTGTAAATCCCATGCATCACACTGCATAAAAGAGGGTCTCTGCAAATGCTTGGGGTGTGAAAGAAGGGATGGATGGATGGTCTTAAAGATACACAAATCCCATTTTAATCAAACAGACTTGGATTAAAATAGCTTCTAAACATGGATATTGCAGGAGAAAAAACAAAAAAGTTACCAAAATATTTTGTTGTGATGCATTACATTTCGTCTAAGTGACACGGGAGCTAAAAAGTGCCTGTGTTTTTTTCTTTCTCCTAATAATAGCGTTGGTATATTTGCTTTTCACATAATGGAAAACTTTAATGGGTCTATTTTTCTAAGTACTTTTTTGCTTATGATTACCTCCAGTTTGTTAAATATTAAGGAAAGCAGAGGGATACGACTGAGCAGCTGGGACTTCCATCTCTTGGTAATGCAGAAGGTGGCTGGTATTTAGACAAAGTTCAAAGCTTAGAAAGAAGACAAAGGGACAACAGCATATTCTTTTAATATCCTTCTGGAGTATTACCTAACAGGCCTACTTAAGATTATGTAATCCTCTAGAAGAATGCACTTTTTTTTGGCTCACTATTTACTATTGATTAGGCTAATTACAATGCTAACTTGTAGATTTTTGTCTGCTGGAGAAGCAAATGAGTATAAAATGGTAGAAAAGAAAACCACAAAAACTACATTTTATTCCCATGAAGGGTGCTAACCAGTTTGGTCTCAAACCTAGCAATCTTATTTTGGTATTCATTCAGTGACTATATATTCTCAGTCTCTTGAATTCTCTTTGAACCAGCCTTAACCATCATGCCCGTTCCTTCATTAATGAAATAAATAAATTTTTGGCATGTGCTCATTATATACCTGTGTGAAAGTCAGGTTTATTACTCCTTGAAAACTGACCTTTGACATTGGGCTTAAGTTATCTTTCCAGGACCCTGCCAAAGAAGATTGCCTTTTCAGCAGAGATGAGTCTAGATTTTGTGGGGCCCACAGCTTATATGAGTTTTGGTCCTTTATAACAAAAAAGGACTTAGAAGCACAGACACAGAATTGTGTATAAAAGTGAATATTTCTTTACAATGAGGAAAGAAATCTAAATGAATTACAAGGAAGCTTGGAGATTGAGGCCTCTTTCTCTGAAACCTCTTTAGGTTCTTCATAGGAAATGCTTACATGGAAATGACTTTTGACTGTCAACCTAGTTTGCCCTCTGAAAGAGAACCATAACAACCTACTGCAATTCCTAGCAACTCCCAGGTCTCAGAAGGACATGTGTAAGGGTGGGGGCCTCTTAAGCTTCATTAGCTCCAGAGTAAGCCAGCTCTGTTATTGGGTGAGGAGACACCAGCACAGGTAAGGGGTTGTGAAGTATAACGCTGGGAGAAGCAAACCAGAGAACTTTTCTTCCCTCAGGCAATTGGGCCATGGAGTGGCCCCTTGTGCAGGACTTGGAGAAGACTGACACATGCATGTATCAAGAGATCTAGCACTGAGCTTCTGTTGCAGGGAGAACATGCAGAACCAAAATGGCACCAGTTAAGAAGAAAACCTTTGAATCTTTTCAATCAAATCCCTTCTGCCCTAAGATAGCCCCAAATCTGGAGAAACTAGAAGCAGAAGAGAGATAGAAAGGCATCAGGAAGAACATATCACATTCTTTCTCCATTCAAGTTCTTGAACTGGAGGACTATCCAACTGGGAAGGGTATTGGAACCACCAAACTGGGCATAAGATGGAAATTTTAACCTAAAGTAGGCTGAACCATGCTTTTAATATGTCAGCATGAATAGCAGGTTCTGGAACCTGCATGATATTCTGTTAAGGGAAAGTAAGGAGAGATCCTACAGATGTTTGACATCAGTGACAAAAGAAAATTAAAACTTTTTTATATTTGCACGCCATAAAGTTTAAACTGCTTTTAATGAAAGGATATATAGATAAATGTCTTAAATGCTCAATTAACACAATGAAAGAAATGGGGAAAACTACATACGCTTCTAAGTTTTTACCTGAAACCTGGTTGGATATTTTCTTTTTTCCCCTTATTTCTAGCGAAAGGAGCTACCTACAATTGAGATGCTTGGATGCTCGTAGCAAACTTTTACATCTGAGAATAATCTAACCAAATATAAATTAGTCCTCTGGGAAATGAGACACAAATCCTGAGTACAATTTCAAAGATGTTGACTGCAGATGGAAAGCGTAGCAACTAAGAAGAAGGATTAAATATTTGGAGATGTTATTAGTCTAAATGTGTGGTGAGAAACTGATCTGAATAGGCTCTTTTTTCCCTTGGTATTCAGAAGACGTGGGTAGACTGCTGAGTTAGCTTAGGGGTAATCTGGCTTGGATATAGAGTAATAACTAAAAGATCTCAGCAGGTGATGCCTACCTACATGCCACTATGAAATGACAATGAAGACAAGCAAACATTTTGTGGGGGCGTCGCCACTCATTACAGAACAAATGGAAAAGCTAAGACATGATACATTAATCTTTTGTACTCTAATGGTTGTTACCGTTGCAATTTCAAATTCAATTTACAGCTCCTACCTCATTTTGAAGTGCTAAGTGATTTGAAAACTACCACAGAAATCATGAAAGACTTCTTTTTATCAGACAATGTTAAAAAAGATGTCTACGAAATGAGAAAACATGGACTGAAAGAAAAGGGAAAAATGGATTGAAAGAAAAGAATGAAAGAAACCAATTTTTACTTCTATTTACATGGAACAATGAGAACAATGAAAGTTTCCTAATGCTAAGAAATGTGAATTTTTTTTTTTTTATATTATTTGTTATAGTTAATTTTATGTGTCAACCCGACTGGGTCACAGGATGCTTGTTAGACATTATTTCTGGGTGTATCTGTGAGGGTGTTTCTACAAGAAATTAGTATTTGAATTACTAGACTGAGTAAAGCTTATGACCTTTCCCAATTTGGGTGGGCATCATCCAATCCCTTGGGGATCTGAATAGAACAAAAAGTGGAGGAAAGTCAAATTTGCTCTCTATCTGACTGTTGAGCTGTGACGTCAATCATCTCCTGCCATCAACGCTCCTGGTTTTCAAGCTTTCAGGCTCAGACTGGCATCTACATCACCGGCTTTCTTGGGTTTGTAGCTAGCAGGTGGACAGATTGTGGGATTTCCTAGCCTCTATAACTGCATGAGTCAATGCCTTATATAATCCCTCTCTCTCTCACTTTCTTATCTATTTATCTATCTAAACATTGCTTGACATTGAGAATTAAATTGAGTTGGATTTTCTTGGTCAATGAATTGAATGAAACTATTTTATCCATCTGTTGTCCTAGTGCAGTGGTCTGCAAACTATGGCCCTTGGGCTAAATCCTGCCAGTCACCTATTTTTGTAAATAAAGTTTTATTGGAACACAGCCATGTCAATTCATTTACATATTGTCAATGGCTCCTTTAGCATTACAATAGCAGAGTCAAAAAGCTGTGATGCAACGTCTGAAGTATTTGCCATTTGGACCTTTACAAAAAGTTTCCTGACTCCTGCCCTAGCACATGGAGGGTAGCATTGATTAGTGATGAGTAAAATCTATGAGAACAATTAGAGGTCCAGAAAGCACATTCATTCACTTATGGGAATTATTGACTTTCAGTGCATGATAAAATATATTCATATAGGCTTAGCACCTGGTAAAATTAAGACTAAGTCTAAAACTCATGTCTCAATAATTATTTACTATAATGTTAGTGACATACGTTCTTAGTGCAATTGTTGTACAGCTTATATTCCCAAACTTGAACTCCTTTTTAATTATTAACTTATTTTAAAACTTCTGGCATAGAAAGGAGAAAGTGATTTAAATATTATCTGTTTAATTTGCTAACCTTCTTATGTATGCCCTTTTGGAAACAGCTTGTTCAAAGTCCATAGAGATTTGGATACTCAGAATAACCCTTCTGTATCACTTTTCTAAACTGAATTTCACTACATGCAATTTGGATTTCTCTGAAATGAGCAACCACAGGGGTTTGAAAATTCTAGCACAGATTTATAACAAAATGGAAAAAGACTGGATACTATCCAGAAACATGTGATGGTACTCAGAGCAGAATGACATTTGCTCAGTAAAGCTGCTGAAGTGTTACTCCTCTTAATACTTTGCAACATGAAATGTGTCTTCTTGTAAGCCGATTACCTTCATAGACAATGTAGGGACAGCACTTAATAACAGTGAATTGTATCAACCATGCTACTAAAATTAGTGATGATTTTGTTTATAAATAGCTATAAATAGGGTTTATTTCACGAACCTTAACGTGTAGCTCTATGGTACTGAATGTTCACTACCATCCTACTCTTCTTTAGAGTATACTTCTTTAAGGGTTATCTCCTGCTAAACCACTATTATTCTTTACATGTTAGAAAAAGGGTGTGCATTCCCAGAGATGTGGATTAGAGTACGCAAGTGTGTGTGTGTGTGTGTGTGTGTGTGTGTGTGCGTGCGCACTGAAAAAATTTTCTCTCTCTTAAGATTCTTTTGTACCTCATTAGGAGGCATTTCCTAACCTTTAGATGAAAGTCCCTGGGTTAGAACAATTAAACTGTGATGAGAAATTATTTGCATTTTCAAGTAAAACCATGCATACATGCTGTAGTATTAAAAAATTAGTGTCTTTATATCTTGAGAAAGCTGAGAGGTAAAAAGCTTACTTCCTGTCTTTGTAATAATGACTCTTTTATTCTGAACATAGATGGTCTATCACTTTGAAAATAAAATAAACTTATAGACCAAAAAAAGAATTCCATCATGTCACTTTGTCCATTCCTTTTGGATCCAGAAAGGCTAAATATTAATATACCTTATTTAAATTGCTCTGCTATTTTGAAAGCTGTCTTGAATCCAGTCTCCTCTTCTGCGAAAACAGGAGAAGAGAGAAAACCTGAGGGGTGTAGGGGATTGAGCACCTATAGCCATTTTCCTACCATTTGAAGTCTGAGAATGGAGTCAAAGCTAAAGAACTGAAAGGGAGTGGAAGAAATTGGGTCCTAGGATGGACTTTAAGCCATGAATCGAAAAATGCCTAAAATGGGAATCTACAGCCTTCCCACTTAATGTGAGCCAGTAAATTCTGTTTGGGATGAATTTCCTAGCATTTGCAACAGAAGGAATCTTGCCTGATACAGAAATGATCCCCGTTTTCTAGCTGAGGTAAATGAGGTTCCAAAGATTAGCTAACTTGCCAAGTTCACATATTTATTAAGTGACCAAGCCAGGATTTGAAGTCACTTTTTCACTTCAGTTTGCTAAAAGGAGCTGCTGGGGGGGAGGGGGGGCGGTGAACTCAAACTGGATTTTTAAGTGACTACAATGTGACAAACACGAAAAAACAAAGACACTTTTTGTGCCCTGCTACTCTATCCACTTGCCAGTAGGGGCTGACGGAGGCTCCCTCCCCCCGCCATCTATCTTCCCCAATATTGCCTGGGATTCACTTCTCCGCACGTCCTACCTTCCAGAAAGTGGTCGCTTTTCTGTTCAGAGAGTTGCTGCTATTCTTTTCTCTGACCTCCTGTTGAGTTCGTAGGTGTTCAGAATGGTTTGATCCCTATCTAGCTAAATTCCTGGGACTAGACGAAATTTAGGTCTCCTACTCCTCACGGGTATTAAAGAGGGCACATACTGAATGGAGCACTGGGTGTTATATGCAAACAATGAATCATGGAACACTACATCAAAAACTAATGATGTAATGTAAGGTAATTAACATAACATAATAAAATAAAACAAACAAACAAGAAAAACAAACCAAAACAAAAAAAACAAAGACACACCAGAAAGACAAGAGTGAAGCAAGGACAAAGAGTGAAGGACATAAATGAGGTACAAGGTTCAATGACTTCTGAAGATTCTGAAATCTGAGATTTCCCTGGTTGTCCCATCTCTTCCAGTGATTCCGCAAGATAGGAGATCATGGATGGTTCTCCTTACCAGGTTGACTATTTTAAACTCCAGCTATTTATAAGGCCCTAGTTAGAAATGATTACAAGCATAACATCTGTTTATTGATTTGCTAAAACACTGATATTGCCTATCCATAAGAATAATTTGCATTTCATTTCTAAGAATAGTTAGTCGCTAGTGCCACAAAACCATGGAAAGCAAACCTAGACTCATGAGGACCTTCAGTTTCAGAAGGTGAATCACCATGAACTATGCTAATTAATCAGCTTTTTCCCATTAGAATAATCCAAAGTGAGCCCATACACCTTGGGGGTCAAAGTATCTCATCAGTCCCAGCCCTCAAAAGGTACTTAATTTTGGAAGTTTCATGTTTTCAAATTCATGTTGATTTTTAAAAAAGATTTTATTTATTTATCTGAGAGAGAGAGAGAGGGAGTGAGAGAGCACAAGGATGGGGAGCAGCAGAGGGAGAGGGAGATGTGGGCTCCCCACTGAGCAGGACCCCGGGATCATGACCTAATTCAAAGGCAGACACTTAACCGACTGAGTCACCCAGGGGCCCCCAATTTTTCATGTTGATTTTACATTCTCCTCCATAATATATGTTTGCATGTATAAAAAACAAAAACAAACAAACAGAAAACCAGGGGAAGGGAAGAAGAGAGTTCAGAAGTCTGCCTGGGTAAGCAGGCTCAGGAGTGAGATCAAGTCAGATAGCACAGACAGACCCAAGTGGTGAGAAGGGTTGGAAGACAGTTTGGAAGATCTTGGAGAGATCCATTTTATGATGCGGTAGCATGAAGAAAATAACTTTTGGCTTTGGCCAAAAACACAGATGGGAAGTGAGTTGCCAAAGGCATTAAGCTAGTTCAGATTCATTTTGTCCAAGTCAAGATAAGGCTCAGTAGCAGAATTTCTCTAGGTTTCTTGGTTGGAAAACTACACTGTTCCATGTATTCCAAGTATGGGTATGTGTCTGCTGTGGGCCGGGTGTTGGTCATGGTGATGGCTCTTTGTGACTTATTTCTTTGGTCTGTGTTCTTCTCTGTGGACTGAAGCTGCTCATGGCCTCATTGGGAGTCCTCCTTCAGTACATATTCTAGCTCTTCTTTTGACTTGCTGCACAGACTGCTGGAGTGCTCTATTATGGTTGGGTATGGGTGTTTTAGGGCAAGGAAGAGTGAAGATACCATTCTGATTCTGATCATCCTCCCTGTAGCCCTATAGCTATCTGTGCTCTTCTGATATTAAACTTTTGACCTCCTAGGGACTGTTCTTATGATTCTTCTGAGAAGTCTATTTTTGTTGTTATTCTGGAACTAGCCACTTCCAGTGTATTATGGTGTTGGTGTTCATAAAGAGATGCTGGAATGGAAGTCATGGTTGCCATGGACCAGCACATCCTGGATGCAATAATGCAAAGAGTCGTTTTGGCAGTTCAGCATTGGCAATCAAGATAGAAATCATGTTGTTCACAGAATGTGAAGAAGTGTTTTATTTGTTGGGTCACAGCCAGCAAGTCTCCATTTCACTAACAATAAAAGGCACATACAGATCTGGAAGACCTTAAATAGTGCTTGCCAAAATCAGTTGACATTTGAGTGGATTTCTCTGGAGTAGGGTTGAGAGGTTGAAAGACTGAGAAATGGACAGGGAAGGCCAGAATAATGTATATGACAGAAGACAGATGCTTTTTTTTTTTTTTTGGTGGCAAAATTCACCCTAAGCCCTAATGAGCTGATAAAGCTTCCATACTAGAGTGAAAGATTCTGTGTGCAGGATGGTGTCTCGAATATACATCTTTGTTTCACATATAATCCTTGGCCCTTAGTTGGTCCTTAGGTGATGTTTGTTGAAATAAATCTAAGAAAATAAATATATAAAGTACATATCAACCTAGGACTATTTATATCTATCTTACTAGAATAACTATCTTTAGTTTCATTTTCAAACACATATTAAATAACTAAGACTGGAAGTAATGTGAGGTTTTCTAATTTATTAAAATAAAAGGTTTATTTTATTTAACATGTATTTGGCTTACAGTATTTCAGATGGTTATTGTTGTAAAGTAAAACTAACTCTTACCTATTTCTCCAAGTTGGTGATGTGGACACTTTTACAGAAAATTTGAGTGTATTTGTTTTCTATTTCTACATAGGGAAATTACCACAAAATTAGCAGCTTAAAACAACACTTATTTATTATCTTATTGTTTTTGTGAGTCAAGAGTTTAGGCAAGGCTTAACTGGTCCTCTGTATGAAGAGTCTCATAAGCTTCAATCACAGTGTTGGTCAGGTTGGGGTCTTATTCAAGGTTCAACTGGGGAAGGACCTGATCCCAAGCTCACTTGGTTGTTGGTAAAATTTAATTTCTTGCAGTTGTAGAACTGACGGCTTCAATATTTGCTGGCTGTCAGCTAGAGGCCACCCTCAGCTCCTTGCTGGTGGTTGGCTGGAGGCTGCCCCCAGGGCCATGTCACATGGACCTTCCCCAAATTGTTCCATACTTTATCAAAGTCAGTGAGAGAGAGAGTCTCCTTGCAAGATGCAGCTCACAATCTCATGTAATCTAATCATGGAAATGACATTTCATCACTGTATTGTACTGATTATTCTGTTGGTTAAAAGCAAATCATATATCCTATCTACACTTAAGGAGAGGGGATCATGCAAAGGCATGAATATTGGGAAAGGGGATGATGAGGACTATGTTAGAGTCTGTTCACCACATGTAGAAAGGGAGAAAACATAATTCCTGTCACTTCTATAATTCTATCACTGGTAAAGTCTCATTGACAGTATTTATTTAGGTTGAATGACACATTTTTCAGACGTTAGAAACTCAGTAGGAGAAGCTTTTTTCATGTTTCTATTTCACTTAATTACACAAAAATTCATTTTCCTTCAGGGTTCTGAAGGTTATCTTGCTGTATAATTTTTGCATTATCATATTTTAAAA
Organism: Halichoerus grypus; assembly: GCF_964656455.1. Taxonomy (NCBI): domain Eukaryota; kingdom Metazoa; phylum Chordata; class Mammalia; order Carnivora; family Phocidae; genus Halichoerus; species Halichoerus grypus. The sequence goes on along the minus strand of NC_135720.1, from coordinate 90,041,511 downwards.
ATAATTGTCATTGGTGAGGTCATTATAAAGCAGAATACTTATTAAATAAGACCCTGGTTTTGTTTCCTTCAGAAAAATAACCATGGCCGAGGAAGTTATCTTCACTCAAACTCAAAATTCACTCTTTTAAAGTCCTTTAAAACTTTACCTGTTATATTTTTCCTACATGAAATAGGTCCATATTGCTCTTGTTATTTTACCAATGTGTAAATCAAGGCACAGACTTGGACAGAGTTAATCAGAAGCAAAAGGTTTAGACACCCCAAGAGCTGATATCCTTTTTTCCCAGTAAACCATGCTTTTTCTTCAAATTTATTAGGTCAGTCTGTGATTGTTTGGTAAATATATCACCTTGACTTTATCATACCTGTCCATTCCTCTGTTCTTTGTCTTTTCCATTTGGGTCTTTCTCATTTTTCATTTCCTATTCCAGTGATTATTTTCAGAGCCCACCTCTGCCTACCATTTGCTATCCTACTCTATTGATAAAATTTTTCTCCTTCCCACACTATGCATATAGATGTTTACTTTTGTGAAATCATTAACTACTTGATAGCTTGCCCCTTTGAAACACTGGGGTGAATTAATTAAGATATTTCTTGTGAGATTTGGTCAATTTTTCCTTGATTTGAATTAATATAATCTGCACATGTTTTAGCATCCTCTCTGTCATTATTTGTAGCCCTGAAATAAAGATTTCTCAGAGGATTAAAGAAATTTGGGAAAATGTTCTACACTATCCAAATGAGACTCCCTCAGGGTTGATTAACTTAAGACATGTTAGTGGAGCAGAAAGTAATTTTAATTAAAATCTTAAGTTTATAGGCATGATGAATCTTTATTTCAAGGAAAAAAAGGTATATAGGCTTTTTCCTCCTTGACGTAAAGATTGCAAACAAAAAGAAGAAACAGATATAAGTATTCCTCTCCCTCTTTAATCTTAGAGATCTAAGTAGATCTTTTATTTTGTGAAGATGAAGCAAAAAAAAAGAAAACCACAATAAAAATGAATGCATCAAAACCATTATCAATGAATAAAAATCTGTCACTCATATATCCCAAAAGCAGAACACCTTGGTAAAATTATGTTTGGATCCATCTGAAATTGCCGAAACCAGGTCATTTGAAATTGCCAAAATCAGGTCCAGTCACCTAGTTATTTTCAGAGGTCAGGTATTTCTTGACATTGAAGCCACAATATATAAATTTCTTTGAAGAAACAAATATTCACCATATGTGTGCATGACCTAGGTGATGCATTTGCAAACTTAGAAGTTCCAGGCCTTTTTTTCTATCACCCAGGTGAAAATGCTGCTAGTTTCTGTTTAAGAACTTGGAATCATGGAATATAGGTTGGAGATCAAGAGGCTAAAACTAACCTGATGCAGGTGCCATTGTTGTGGCATCGATGACGAGCACACCATGGGACGTGGCAGTTCTCAATATTTTTTCCACGTAGTGCTTCATCAATGATGAAGAATTCTTTGTTGTTTACTTGAAGCTCTTGAATGCAGCCTTTGAACCCATAAATGTGACCTGCATTCTTATGGATCTTAATATCTGCTGGGATGTGGCCAAGGAACATTGATTCAAAATGTACCTACAGGAAAAATAACAACAAAAACATCTTATAAGGTGTGGTCAGATTATCTGAAAAAGACCTAGAATGTTTTGTTCTATAATGCGTGTTTTAATGTATTTTTCTGTGTAAAACAGGTTGTATTTGTTGCTTAGTTTTGTCACCTCTACTAGGTGGTAGGATAAGTTACTTTAGAAAAGGGCCCTTATTTTACATTTTTTTTGTATCTCTCACAATATCTAATAAAACGGTAAAAAAAAAGAGCATTCAATAAAACTTGCTGATTGATTACTCTGAAATGTATTTTGGAACTCAAGTGCATTTTAATGTGAATATTACCAAATAATAACTGATAAAGAAAATAGAACCTTGTTAATTAACTATTGTTAGGGATTGAATTGTGTTCCCCCAAATTCATATGTGGATGTTGTAACCCTCAGTAGCTCAGAATGTGACCTGACTTGGAAATAGAATTTACTCATGACCAGAATGACGATAAAATCACTGACACAAAGTAAACTGTGACTTAATCTTTCTACCCACCCTTCAGTAACACATATAAATTCAATTCTCATCATTTATATGTATATAAAATGTAGCTTCCCCAAACAGGAATTTATGAGTTACAAAAGAATTCTGGATGAACTGGTAATGAGACCCTGATCTTCAGGGCTGTTGGCATATGAAAGGTGCATGCAGCATTTGCGCACTTTATGTCTCTGATGTCCTTATCCCCAAAACACATTCATGCACTCCAAACTGATAGCTGCAAAGTATTTAAATTGACATTACAGATACACTAAAATGGAAAACTATCATTGTAAGAATTCTAAAACTAGAGCCAAATAATTAAGTTAGGGCTCTAAGGGGAGGAGAGGATGGAAAATGCTCAGTAATGCCACTTAATGTTTATACTAATATGTTTTGGTTTGATGCAAATGTGCTTTTAGAGAACAGAAGCATGTTCAATTCTAGGAACATCAAAGCATCCCCATGACCCATAATAGATCAAACCAACTCTATTATTTGAGCTCTTGTTCTTTTTTAGAGATTTGAGTTCTGTTCCTGAAGGCATTCCTTAATTCTGTGTGTGTGTACTTTATAAAAGACTCAGCTATGTAGTCACCCAGAGGATGACTAACTTTGGGCATCATGGGGCGGAAGTCTCAAGGCGTATTAATAGAGCCCTCATGCAGTACAGGAGTATGTCTGTTTGTTTTCACATCCTTTCTCATATGCTAAGTCCATTTATATTAATTACTCTAACAAACTATTAGCAGAATTCTTTTATCATTTAGGATAAGTGACTCACTACTAATGCAATCTGGGATCTATCATGAACCTGCAGACTCAGCGAATCCAAGGCCATGACCTTCTCTCACCAAGGATCTCTGACATCTTTGTATATTGATCACACACCTCTCACAGCTTTGACAAGTGTGCTGTTTTAGCACAAAACTGAGAGAGGATGGAACAAGATCCTCCTCTTCTGTCAGCAGTAGGCAGATCTGAGGGAAAGTCTATAGAGCTATCTATGATTTATTAGACCATTAAAAAACACCCAAACAACGAAAGTAGATGGCTCTTGTATTTCTTCTGATCTGAGGCTCAAGCTTAGTTGGGAGTCCTGAAATGTCTAAAAAAGCTGCTGCCGTTGCCTGCACATAGATAACCATTAAAATGGTTGACTTCCTCTATCCCTAGACTCTTAATTATCCAAGAGCTGCCTTTTGTGTGTATAATCATTCCTAAGGAGACAGGTCTTTAAAATAAGTCTTTTCTAATAACTTCTTGAGAATCAGACTATGGAGAATAGAGTCTGACATCAAGATATGATCTTACAAGATAAAACCACAGAGAACAGACATGGATAATCAAGGAGGAATCATCAAGATAATGAAAAATATGAATGGTGACTGAGGGAAAAGGACTCCACAAATGACAAGGTGAAATGAGCATTCCCCTTCCTCTCAGAGTTTTCTCTTTAAAGGAAGAATACAGTTGCTCTTTTATAATATGTGGGAATAAAATAAGAAGACAGGCAAAAGGGAACAACTTCTAAAAACCAGAAGTGGAGACAGATAAGAAGCTGCTATATCTCTTCTTTATTCTGTTTTAATTTAAATTTGGGCACTGGATCCTACATACATTTCTGTAATGATATCTTGATTCAATGTTTAGTTTTGTTTTATAGCCTCAAATCTGTCTGAAATTAAACAACGTTTATGTTAACAGGAAGGTAACTCTAATGTAGTTTTTACTTAAGATAACTATTGGAGTGTACTTGTCTTTACCCAAGAATATGATGACTTATAATTGAAATGAGCTTTCTTTTGTGTGTTGTTACCAAATTTTTGTTTTTAATATTTTCTGAATTGTATGCAAATTCAAAATCAGAAAACATCAAGTCTTGGAATAGGGATGAATAAGAGATGTTGGGTAAAGTGTTTGAGAAGAAGGATTTATTTAAATAACTTCTTACATATGATTTGTCTTAAATTTCTAAAAATTTAGAGGCATTAAATGAAAGGGGTTCAAAAGGCAGAACCACGATTTATCTCAACCCTTCATCTCTTTGCAGTTAGAAGATTTCTCTCTCTCTCTTTCTTCCCCTCCAATAGTATAATAATCTGTGATCATACAGTCTCTTCTATATTTTTATCCCTTTTAGGGTAGGGCCTCCAACATGGTCATCTTGGGATTCTCTCAGAGTCCATAGCAGTGTCTTACAAATAGGAGGTTTAATATAAGTTTGTTACAAATCACCTGATTCATGAAACTTAATCCTGTTTTTTTTTTTTCTTACAGTATCCTATTTATCTTCTAGGCTTCTTCTACTTTATGCTGCCATAGAACCTTGCTGTTTTGCTAGATTCAGCATATGGGAGGTCGTCACTGGATACCACCCAAAAAGGAATATTAATATGGCTTTAATTCTAATATAGCTTTCTATATTTAGTATATATAGCATTGGGTAGTGAGTAGTGCTTAAATGGAAGTTCTTGAATTTCTTATGAGATAAATATCAAGTAGCTTAAACAAAGAGGGTTTTTAAAAAAATTTGATAAATAGCAATGAAATCCTCATTGGTCCCATACTTTACCGTTAAATCTCTGATTCTTAAGGCTTTCTACGTTAGGGAATGTTTTCAAAATAGTACCTCCTCACTTTGTCAAAGAAGGAACTGAACTTTAGTGACGCAATCAATGAACTGAGTTGCTACCCTGTGAGCACAGTGATATAGGAAAGTGGAAATACCAAAAAAAAAAAAAAAAAAGGATATGGGATTATTCTTGTCTATAAGGAAATTTAACGTAATCTGGGGAATGAAATCACAAAGAAATGAAATATTTAGAAAATACAGTATACAGATCAGCAAGATGGCCGAATAAAAAGCTCCAGATATTTCTTCCCTTAGGGAGACACTAATTCAACAACAATACACAGACAAAATCCCTTTGTGAGAAATGAGTAGACTGAGTTAAGAAGCATTTGTACCCTAGGTAAGTAGGGTACAGCTGCACTGAAGATGAGAGGAAAATCTGTGACACTCACCGGCCAAAGCTTTCCCCCAGACTCAGTGAGGCATAATTGGAAGAAAACTTCCAGCTCCCAGTTTCTCTTTGGGCAGGGAAATAGAAGACTGAAACATATATACTATGTGCAGACTTTTCAGGGCCTGTCCAAAGGACTAGTTTCTGTCTTGCCTGAATCTAAGTGCTGACAGGAAAAGTGTGCCAGGTTGGGGGCTCCTGAAAACAAAGGCAAAGGTTTGGACTAGTATGCATTCACTCACCACAGACATGCCCTGTAGCTCAGTGGGAAGAGTGGGCAAAAACCCCCTTAACTTCTGCCTTCTCAATGGCAATGGAAAGAGTTGAACTGTGCATCCAAAATAATGGTTTTTCAGGGGGTTGACTTAGAAGAAGTTTGTTTCCCCTGTCTTGGAACACTGACAGGACCTGCCATACTGTACATGCCTGGCCATCGCTAAAAACAAAAGAGGGCTGGATGGTGTGTTGCTGCTCCAGAGGACCACTGATGCAGCAGACTGGGGCTGATATGGTTTGGTGGCCTCTTACTGGGACCAGAGCAAGGGGGTAGAGTGGAGAAGAGTAGAGCATGCTTCCAACATTCTGGTTTTTCTATGGGCTTCTTGAGGGACCGGTTTCTATTTTGCCTGACTTAGAACTCTGACATGACCCATATACCCTAGAAACTCTGGGGCTGCTGAGAACAAAAGGGAACTGGGTGGCTTGTGGCAGCTCCAGAGAACCTGCAGAACTGTAGACAGACACCAGAGGGAGCAAAAGACTACGAATGTCTGAAAAAAGAAAATGAGAAAGGCATCAAAGTATGTCTCATACACACATGCGTATACAAAAATCAGTGAAACACAAAGGAAGAGAGCAAGGGAGAAAAAGAGGGACAAAAAAGCTATAAGATAGAAAACAATGAAATGGAAATAGCAACTCCTTATCAATAATTACTTTAAATGTAAATGGAGTAAACTCTCAATCAAAAAACATAAAGTGACTGAGTGGAGAAAAAAGACAAAAAAAAACCAAGATCCAACTATATTCAAAATATAAGAAACTCACTTTTGGTTTAACAACACATATAGGCTGAAAGTGAAAGAATGGAAAGAGATATTCCATGCAAATGGTAACCAAATAAGAGCAGGAATGGCTATCGTTATTCAGACAAACAGACAAGTCAACTACAGTCATAAGAGACAAAGAATGACATTATATAATGATTAACAGGGTCAACTGGCCAGGAAGATATAACAATTATAAATATATATGCACCCAATGTCAGAACACTCAAATATAGGAAACAAACACTGACAAAACCAAAGAGAGAAATAGACAGCAGTGCAATAATACTATGAGATTTTAATATCCCAGTCTCAATAATGGCTAGAGCATCCAACTGGAAGATAATAAGGAAACAGAGGACTTGAACCACATGGTAGCACAAATGGACCTAACAGACATATACAGAACATTCCATCCAACAGCAGCAGAATACACATTCTTCTCAAGTACATATGGAATATTCTCCAGGATAGATTATAGTTAGATCACAAATAAAAAATCTTAACAAATTTAAGGAGATTGAAATCATACCAATTATCTTTTCCAAACACAATGGAATGGAAAATTCAGAAATACAGCTGACTCTAGAACAACATGGGTTTGAACTGAATAGGTCTACTTCTATGCAAATTTTTTTCAATCAATATATGTATAGTACTGTAAATACGTTCGTCTTCCTTATGATTTTCTTAATAGTATTTTCTTTAACTTATGTTGTCATAAAAATACAGTATATAAATACATATAACATACAAATATGCATTAGTCAACTGTTTACCTTATCAGTTAGGCTTCTGGTCGACAATAGGCTAATAGTTAAATTCTGGAGGAGTCAAAATTATGAATGGATTTCAACTGCATCGGGGGCTGGCACCCCTAGTCCCCATGTTACAACTGTATGTGCAAATTAAATAATGTACTCTTCGTTTCAAAGAAGAAATGGTTCAAAAAAGAAATTAAAAAATTTAGAAAAAATCTTGAGACTATGGAACATAATATACCATAATTTATAGGATGTAGCAAAAGCAGTACTAACAAGGAAGTTCATAGCTCGAAAAACTTTTACTAAAAAAGTAGAAAGATCTCAAATCAACAATGTAACTTTATACCTCATGGAACTAGACAAAGAAGAACCAACTAAGTCCAAAGTTAGCAGCAAGACTAAAATTATATAAAAACTAGAACGGAAATAAAATAGGGAACAGAAAAACATTAGGAAAAAATCAGTAAAACTAAGAGTTGGTTTTCTGAAAAGATCAACAAAATTACTAACCTTTAGCTACACTAACTAAAAAAAAGAGAGAAGATTCAAATAAAATCAGAAATGAAAGATGACATTACAACTGATGCCACAGAAATAAAAAGGATTATGAGATAATGATGAATAATTACACACCAACAAACTGGATAACCCTGAAGAAATGGATAAATTCCCAGAAACAAACAACTTACCAAGAGGGAATCATGAGTAAATAAAAAATCTGAACAGATGAATAATAAGAGAATGAATCTGTAATCAAAAACCTCCCAACAAACAAAAGCCAAGTAACAGATGGCTTCACAGGAGAATTCTACAAAATATTTAAAAAAGAATTAATATCAACCCTTCTCAAAATCTTCCAAAAAACTGAAGAGGAGTGAATACTCCAAGTTCATTCTCTGAGGCCAGCATCTTCCTGATACTAAAGACAGAAAAATACATTAAAAGGAAAAAAATCTGCAAGCTCATATACCTGATGCATAAAGATGCAAATTTTCAATAAAATACTGGCAAACCAAGCTTAACAGCACATTTAATTATGAGAATTATATACCATGACCAAGTGGGATTTATTCCTGTGATGCAAGGATGGTTCAACATAAAAAATAAATCAATGTGATGCACCACATTAACAAAACAAAGGATAAGGATCACATGATCAACAGATGCAGAAAAAGTATTTGACAAAATTCAACATTATTTCATTATAAAAAGACTTAACAAACTAGGAATATAAGGAAATTACATAATAAAGGCCATATATGATAAGTCCATAGCTAATACCATACTCAATGGTGAAAACCTGAAAGCTTTTTCTCTAAGATCAGGAAGAAAACAAGAGTGCCCATTCTTATTACTCCTATTCATCATAGTACTGGAATTCCTAGCAGAACAATTAGGCAGGAAAAAGAAATAAAAGGAAGAAATCTCTGTAGATGACATGATCTTATATATAGAAAATCCTGAAGAGTCCACGAAAAATTAAAACTAATAAATGAATTTAGCAAAGTTTCAGGATACAAAATCAACATAAAAAAATCAGTGTGCTTCTATATACTTACAATGAACAATCTGGAAAGAAATTAAGAAAACAATCCCATTCACTTAGCATCAGAAAGAATAAAATTCTTAGGAATAAAGTTAACCGAGGAGATGAATGACTTGTACACTGAAAACTATAAAACATTGCTGAAAGAAATTAAAGAAGACACAAAAAAGTGGAAAAACTTCCTGTGTTCATGGATTAGAAGACTTAACATTGTTAAAAGTTCATACTATGTAAGTGATCTACAGATTCAAAGCAATCCCTATCAAACTTCCAATGGTATTTTTTGATTAGAAAAAAATCATCCTTAAATTCATATGGAACCACAAATGGCCCCAAATAGCCAAAGCAATATTGAGAAAGGAAAACAAACCTGGACGCACGACACTTCCTGACTTGAAAGCACATTACAAAGCCACAGTAATCAAAACAGCATGGCTTTGGCATATAGACAGACATATATACAAACAGAACAGAGAACCCAGAAATACACCTGTGCATGTATGATCAAATGATTCATGACAAGGTGCCACAACTACACAATGAGGAAAGCATTGTCTCTTCAACCAATGGTTTTGGGAAAACTGGATTATCCACATGCAAAAGAATGAAGTTGGACCATTACACTATACACAAAAATCAACTCAAAATTGATTAAAGACTTACACTTCAGACTTGAAACTATACAACTTGAAGAACAAATGAGGAAAACATAGAGGAAAAGCTTCATAACTTTAGTTTTGGCAATGATTTCTTGGATACAGCACCAAAACCACAAGCAACAAAAGCAAAAAAAGACAAGGGGTGCTACGTCAAATGAAAAAGCTTCTGCACAGCAAAGGAAACGATCAATGAAATGAAAAGGCAGTCTACAGAATGGGAGAAAATATTTGCAAACCAATATCTGATACGGGTTTAATATCAAAAATATATAAGGAACTCCTACGCCTCAACAGCAAAAACAAATAAGCTGATTAAAAAACTGGCAAAGGACTTGAACAGACATTTCTCCAAAGACATATAAATAACCAAAAGATATATAATAAAGATGTTTAACATCACTACTCATCAGGGAAATGCAAATCAGAGTCATAATGAAATACCACCTCACATTTGTTAGGGTAGCCATTATAAAAAAAAACAACAGCAAATATCAAATGTTGCCAAAGATGTGAAGAAACTGAAACCTTTGTGCAGTGTTGGTGGGAATGTAAAATTGTGTGGTAGCTATGTACAACAGTATGAAGGTTCCTCAAAAAATTAAAAATGTAAGTATTATATGATCCAGCAATTCCACTAATGAGTATTTAAAGAACTGAAAACAGGATTTTTTTTTTATATGTGTATTTTTAAAAAGTTTTTATTTAAATTCTAGTTAGTTAACATACAGTGTAATACTAGTGTACAATTTAGTGATTCAACACTTCATACCACACCTGGTGCTCATCACAGGTGCACTCCTTCATCCCCATCATGATTTTACCCATCCCCCCACCCTACCTCCCCTCTGGTCACCCTCAGTTTATTCTCTATAGTGAAGAGTTTGTTTCTTGGTTGCCTCTCTTTTTTTTCCCCTATGCTCTTTTGTTTGTAGCATATTGCGTGTCATTAATTATAAAGTATGGAGCTTTCAATATAAAAAAATGAATGACTATAGGGAGTAAATAGAGATAAAATCACACTGACTGCTTTACATTAGATTTTTCACAAAACTATAAGTGTTTCATAGATTTTCCACCATTTGAATAGTCTGTGTCTTGAATCTAAGTATTTGGCCATCTTGGACTCTAGCACGACTTTTTTTAACTGATGTATAGTTAATATACAGTGTTATATTAGATTTGGGTTTACAATGTAATGATTCAACAATCCTATACACTACTCAGTGTTCATCACAATAAGTGTACTCTTAATCCCCTTCACCTGTTTTACTCATCCCCTCACCAGCCTCCCCTCTGGCAACATCCAGTTCGTTCTTTGTATTTAAGAGTCTGTTTTTGTTTTTGTTTTCTTCAAAACGAAAACCAATTTTATTCCTACCTTAATAATTCACTTGACAGTTTTCAATCTGCTGGAGCAGAAAATGAAGTACAGTAAAGTGTTTAAAAGGAACAACAACAACAAACCACGTTGGGAATCAGAAAACCTGGGATCAAGTCTCTTTCATTATCACTATGAAATTTTGGACATTTGATACTCAGTTTTATCAGATACGACCTTGTAAAAAAGATATTCATTCTTACTTTAGAAGGCTCTTGTGAAGATCAGATGAGATAAAATACATGGCCATAATTTGGAAAATGTAAGGTGCTTATGCAAATGTTAGCTATTCTTATATGCTTCTTTAGGATGCCGGTATACACTCAATAAGAGAAAAAAACTACATAGAAAAAATGGAAATAAAATGAAATTTCCAATTCATTAGGCCCTACACACTGCCAGCTCTAATGTTCACCAAAATTAGCACTTTGGAGCTCTAATTATATAGATTAACTCTCTATGATGATCAAATGAACCAGGAATTCTTTATCTTAAATGTGTTTCTATAAAGTCATACTAAGAAGCATGTAACCAACCACATCATTAAAATTAAAAGAATTCAGCAAATTGCCTGGTCTCTGGAGGGACAAACATCCTCTCTTCTTTCAATTTTCTTCATTCAATGTTTCTAAGAAAAATTCCCTGAGAAGGGACTTTTTAATAGCGTAGTATAAGCACTACCATATCCTATAAAAATGGAAGTTTTAAGCACTGTTTTGTAACTTGCTAATTTTTCCCCATTCCTGTGCTGTTTTTCTTAATCAAGCATAATATATTATATGCAAAGTGTGAGAGGAAAATCAATCTCTTGATAAATTTAATACAACTTTTATAGCAACAGGCAGTATTAAATATATTTAATTGTACCTAAAGTATCAGAGATGAATATTCTGGTGTTTTGTTGAGAGCTCTTACAAGGAATCTGTTCAATAAAGAAATATGCTTAATGTTTAGTAACTTAAAAAGAAATATATATTTCAGATATTGAGGGCACACTTAGTAATGTTTGGAACTGAATATTTGCATAACTACCTGAGAGACATGGGGTATCTCTGTGTCTTTCTTCTGTATTGGAGGTTTTCCATTTGCAGTCATTTCAATCATGCAAGCAACCGGAGGGCTGCCAACAGGGATTGTGTAGCTAGAAATAAAACAGAAGAGGCCATTATTCTATGTGCTACTGGCAAGAACAGGGTAACTTCGCACATGGTTGGTAAGTACTTCTTCAATGACAAGAGGTACTTTCTGGATCATAATAGTCCTGAAATATGGCCCCAATCAAGGGTGGATAAAAGATCGATTTCTTTTCTAATACTGAAATTTTATTTTCCTTCTCTCTTTCTGTCTCTAAATCAGGACTTGAAATGCTTTCAGAAAGTTAAACCCCCACAAAACAAAAAGAGCTTTTCTGTATAAGTAGGTAATAATAAATTTTTAGTGCTAACTGTGGTTGACATACGGTCTCACTCATGTAGGAGACTGTTGGACAAGTAACAGCAATGTTAAATGATGCTAAACTGCCTAGGTAGAAATTTCCCCTCCCTGGCCTACAGGGGAAATAGAAATGGAATAAGAAATGAAAGGCTGCATACCCCTGAGCAGTGAGATTACACTGTGATATAGTTATCAGAACTCAGAAAGCATGCTGCTAATGTACTAGCTGGTACTGTGTCTCAGAGATAAAGAAAAGTATAAGGTTAAGGGAATTTGTAGAATGAATAGCAGAAATGACCAATACAAAATTGAAAATTTATCACAGTTTATAGAGTAATGCAATCAGATGAAAAGGTATACATACTAAAGTGCTTGGCATAAAGTTAAATAGAATTTTAAAAGACAATTCAAATGATATTACCCTGTCATTTGCCATATGTAATAACAGTAACCTGTATTGTTATGAAGTCTATTCCATAGAGATATTAGAAGCACATTTACTAATATTGAAAGTGGCTCTCTGTGCACACTGAAAGTATGAATGATTTTAATGCTCAGTTTTGCTTATTTGTGTTTGCTACATTTTAGACAATGAACACACCTAATTTTTATTTTTAATTTTGACCAACTGCCCCAGTTTGGGCATGACTGAGAGCTTTTCCAGGATGTAGGACTTCTCAGGGCTAAAACCAGGTAAGTGCCTAGCAAACCAGGATCAGTTGGTAATTCTACTTTTAAAAGAAAAAGTCAGTTTTATTAAAAATCATTGGTTAAATCATTTATCAGTTCCTCTTCCCCCTTACCTAGAAATACAAATCTGATATGGTCCTTTTTGAGCCACCCAGGCACCCTGATATGGTCCTTTTAATACAGCATTCCGCTACTTTTTTTGGCTTCTGATTTAGTTTACCAAGGTCACTTCTAATTTTGATCAGATCACTGTCGAAAATTCTTCAGTTCTAGGAATGACCTTTAGAGCATCCCATTTGTGTGAATTATATATTATAGGGATATATGAAGCACATTTGTCATTATAGTTGATATGGGCAGGGAGACATGTATAGATGCTTTATACTGGAGATGGAGGAAATATTTCTCAGGGAATGCACGTGTTCTTATTAAGAAATAGTAAGATCTCTTTTTATTTGTTTCATTCAGTGCTTGTTAAAATCTAGCCATGAACTGCAATCTTATAGAAGGATGCCACTCTATCTGCTTCCTGTTACCGCCTTCATTTCTTCCCCAGACCCTCCCACCAAATGGCTGATTCTATTGTCTGCGAGATCTATGCACTATTTTGGAAATTGATACTCTAATTCTACCAGAGATTTTTCTACATGTAGATTCTTATCATGTTCATTTTTATAATGTCTCATATTTGCTTATAGATCAAACTGTGCGATAAGAAATGAAAAAATGCTCTATAAACAAATTAGACATTATGCTACATAAATCATTTGAGGAAAAATCTAAGTACATATCCCTTATGCCTCTCAAGTATTGCCGAGGCCAGCCAAGTCTAATGATTTAAAGACTTAAGGATCATATTTTGAGATAATCCATTGACTGGCTGAGTGATCTTAGGCAAACCACTTAACCTTTCTTCCCTAAAGTGTGATTATCCACAGAAGGGAGATAATCATTCTTGGCTCATAAATGGTTAGTGAGAATTACATTATTTAATGTACATAAATCATTCAGTGCTAATATTAAAATCCAAAGTTAAAGCAATTATTTGCTGACTAGACAGGGATCTCTAAAGAGATTTTTATGAAAATAAATTACACAGTCAAATTGAAGTGTTCATCTACTTCTACTAATATTGCTTGTAATGGGATTCAAAATCAAATACTTGGGTTGCATTATTTTAAAAACTAAAATCTGACAAAATAGACATTTTTCCCCCAGTGTCCTTAACATTCTTGTTATTTATATTTATAGTCTTTAGATATGCTATTTGGCAGAAACTTCTGATTTGGAAAAGACTATTTTTAAATTTTTAGAAGATCCTGGGCGCCTGGGTGGCTCAGTTGGTTAAGCGACTGCCTTCGGCTCAGGTCATGATCCTGGAGTCCTGGGATCGAGTCCCGCATCGGGCTCCCTGCTCGGCAGGGGGTCTGCTTCTCCCTCTGCCCCTCCCCCCTCTCATGTGCTCTCTCTCTCTCTCATTCTCTCTGTCTCAAATAAATAAATAAAATCTTTAAAAAAAAAAAAAATTTTTAGAAGATCCTGCTCAAACTGGAAGTTCAGGGTATCCAAAACCAAGGGAAAGGTTGTAAAAATGTAAACAGTGGAGAGTGGATTGTTCAATCAAGTACTTTTATGTAATTGAATGCTACCTAGCTCTTAAACAGGAGTTGCAGAATATTAACTGATGGTACGGAAAGATATTTGTGTAGAATACAAAAAGAGATAAAGACAATTTGAGTGATATATCATTTTTATAAAAAATATGCATAGAGATAATACCAGATCTACTTTCACTAATATTAACAGTGGCTATGTCTGCATGCTGAGAATGAAGATGACTTTTAATTTGCCTTTTTTGCTTATTTATATTTTCCATATTTTGGACATGGAACATACAATAATTTTAAATTTCACCTTGTATAAGAAAACTTCAGTTCTATAAAAAACAAATTCCATTTTTATTTAGAAGAAAGTAAAAATAATTTACTGACACTTCTGTTTTCCTGGATTCCATGCTTTATTTCCAGGTAGACTATCCTCTTGCTAGTTACGGTGACCCTTGAACAACACAGGGGTTAGAGATACCCTCTCCCCCTCAGGAGTTGAAACTTGACTAAGTCAGAAGTCTTACCAATAACATAAACAGTCAATTAACAAATATTTTATGTTATATGTGTTATATACTATATTCTTACAATAAACTAAGCTAAGAAAATAAAATGTTATCGAGAAAATCATAAGGAAAGAAAATAACATTTATAGTACTTTACTGTACTTATCAAAAAAGATCTGCATATAAGTGGACCCACATAGTTGAAACCCATGTTATTCCAGGGTCATCTGTATTGCATTCTGACAGCTTCTGAAATTTGTGGTTCTAGAACTTATATTAGACATCTTTTGGAGGCCTATTAAACTGTTATCTAAATTTATTTTTTTTTAATTTTTAATTTTTATTTTTTAAAAAGATTTTATTTATTCATTTGAGAGAGAGAGAGAGAGTGAGCACAAGCAGGGGGAGAGGCAGAGGGAGACGGAGAAGCAGACTCCCCACTGAGCAGGGAGACCAATGTGGGACTCGATCCCAGGACCCTGGGATCATGACCTGAGCTGAAGGCAGACACTTAACTGACTGAGCCACCCAGGCATCCTTGGCTTTCACTTTTAAAATGCTTTCTTAATTTCTCTGTCCTGTATTCTTCCTAGGCACCAATTTTTTCTTCAGCAGTCTCCAGGCCCATTTATTCTGTCTATTGAATTTTAAATTTCAATGAATATAATCTTTTATTCCCAAGATTTGGAATCTTTTTCATAATTTTTTGTTTAATTTACGCCTATTTTTCTTTTAGAATTTCTCCCTTAAAATGATTTATTCCTTCACTAATGCTTTCTAGCATGCCAGAAATACTTATTTTAAACTTTTTGTCAGACTTTTCCATAAGAAGGATTTATCTAGAGTGATTCATACTCCACCTGCTGATTTGCTTGGTTCCTTTCTCAATGTTGCCGTGTGCTCTGCTATTGTGTAGTGCAGGCTCATTTTCAGTGAGAAGTATTTTTATTTTTCTCTCTTTTTCCCCAATTCCATTCTTCTTGTTGTGCCTTTTCTACTGTACCCAAGTCTGCCTGCCTAATGAGAACCCCACCTGATCTTCTGAGCATCTAAACCCAAATCTTGGATAATGTGTATTTGGCAGTTCTGCCCTATGGTGATATTGAAGGTATTCATAGGTTCATTCAGAGCTTGCTTGGTAGTTTGCTCATGATGTTTTGGTTGCATTCTGTTTTCTAACTAGGTTGGCAGTTTGCTAAAAATCAGAATCCCAGGTGACAGTCTCTCTTTTTCTCTCCATGCAGATAGATGGTTGGATGGATAGATAGATAGATAGATAGATAGATAGATAGACAGACATAGATATCACATGTATACTTGAATAAGTAGTTTTAGTTCCCTTACAGGAGCTGAGCTTCCCTGTTTTTAGACCTAGATCTTGGCAGGCCTGCAGTATTAGCTCTTCTGCTGCTTTGCATTTTTGTCTGTTTCTTGTCTGGGGGTGGGAGGATGTTTATCTTGTTTTTAAACTTGCCTTTATATTTTCAGTTGTGTATTTTTAAATTTTCTATCTTATTGCTATGTGTTTGACACTAAGGAAGAGAGTCAAAGTGTGAAGTTACAGAGTCATCTTGACTAGAAGTCTATTTTTTTTTATAATAAGAAAAGACAACAATAACGATCAAATTGAAGTCCTTACTTTTGAAGGGCCATGTAAATAGAAAGTTATCTTTAATCTGCGAGGGGCAAAATGAAGAAGAAACAAACAAGCCATTTGTAGGTGCCTTTATAATTTTGCAGGCTTTGCAGGCTTTAAATTTGGAAGGACTAATTTCTTTGGCTTTGTCCATCTCGGGTTGTGTGCGTGCGTGCGTGTGTGTGTGTGTGTGTGTGTGTGTGGGTGTGTGCTAAAGGCATTTCAATGCATCTGTCTCACAATTTTTTTTTCAGTGGCATATTTCAAAAGCACATAAGTCAAGTGGTTTGTTTTCCTTCCAGAAAGAAATAGGAAGTATGGATTTTTTTCTTCTCTAAGGTACCTATGTTTGATTTGTCAAATCTGGGAGTTATATGAGTCACTGGCATTACACCATAATGCAATTAAATGCTTTAAAAGGCCCTTGTAGTGCTATGCTGAAGGCTCACAAAACATAGCTCATGCATAATTGCAGTAGCTATGGAATTTTGAAGCCGTGATATAAAAGTAACACAACTGAACAGCACCAACTGCTTCTAGGGAATATTGCAAAATTGATGGCAATACTGAATGCTTCCACAGGTGCAAAGTATGTTCTTTCCTCTTATCACTAGGTTTTGTCTATTAACCAGCATGATCTAGCTTGTCTGTTTTAAATTTTGGACATGATTAACTTTGCTAGTATATTTCTTTCTTTCTTTACCTAAATTAGACTTTAAAAATGAATGTAATGGGGCGCCTGGGTCGCTCAGTCGTTAAGTGTCTACCTTCGGCTTGGGTCATGGTCCCGGGGTCCCATCCGGCTCCTTGCTCAGCGGGAAGCCTGCTTCTCCCTCTCCCACTCCCCCTGCTTGTGTTCCCTCTCTCGCTGTGTCTCTCTCTGTCAAATAAATAAATAAAATCTTAAAAAAAATGAATGTAAAAACAGGTTCTCTATATGGATAACTTGTAATGTAGATAGTAGCTAAATGAATCTCCAAATTAATAACTATTCTGACCAATTATAACCAGCCTTAATGTTTACCAAATGTAAGTATTGCTCTGAAGTGAATGGATAGCATTTACGTTAAGCTCTAGCTTGGAACTTCCTTTAAAAGAATCTTTCAGGCTAGACTTAGGACTGAGAGAGGTTAAAGTCAATTGTTAGCAGGTATGATCTCCATATTCAGCCCAAGGTTTCAGTTGAGTTTGTGACAGTTAGCTCTGCCTAAGACTAGCTGAGATGGGAGACTCCTATCAGCAGATGGCAGGAAAGGTACACGGCAGAGATGGAGGCACTGAAAGGCATCTGGTCCCCACAGATAGGATCTAATTGATAGTGCGATTGTTTTAGCTCCCTGTTTGCAACAGGAAAACATGGGAAAATATGTTTAAAAGATTATACATCAGGCAGTATGGATGAAACTGTCCGGAGACAGACAGCTTTCCTTACCAGTTCATGTATCTAATGTGATCGTCATGGCTATGTGAGCAAATTTAAGAGGATGCTGTTTGGGAGTATGAGGGTTTCATACAGCCCTATGAACACAGCCATACTGCTTGAGGCTGTCAGTGTGACTCAGCATAATCTATATGTTAAAAGAGTGTAAAAAAAAAGATCAGGCACAAAAATCACTGTTAGGCCCTTTGCCAAACTAAAGCATTGTAAACACGCCAAAAGCATCTTGAAGCATCCCTTTTTATTTAGAGCACCAAAGAGTTGGCCAGGCTGGCCATACAAACAGCTTGAACAAGGAAAGCTGCATGACCTCTGATAGGTGGCTGTCATGAGATGGTCGCTGGCTTTAGGTTATTTTATTTAGCCTTTCCTCTGACTGACAGATAGCCCAAATATCCTTAATAATCAATTACCGTGAAAACCAAGCCATTATCCTGTGAAGTACTGATATTAAAGAAAGTCTGCAATGATGCCTGAAGATCGTTGAAGCAGG
Organism: Halichoerus grypus; assembly: GCF_964656455.1. Classification (NCBI taxonomy): domain Eukaryota; kingdom Metazoa; phylum Chordata; class Mammalia; order Carnivora; family Phocidae; genus Halichoerus; species Halichoerus grypus. The sequence continues at coordinate 90,023,181 of NC_135720.1, read as the reverse complement.
AATTTCATTTACACCCTTGATTAACCAGAGCAGTCGTCAAAGGAACATCCAACCAGCTGTCATGAGATATCACAGATATTCCAAAAACTGTGATTTTACTTCTTACTACACTATCCAATTCATATGCAATGGGACCCACAGCATATTCTACAGATTTCATGGTCTCCTGGTAGCATCTGTAAAAGTATAGGCGGCCAGAATTCCCTTGTTTTCTTTTCCTTGTAAAAACATTCACATAATGACTATTACAATTATACAAATTGTAATTTGCACCCGGAAATGTTGCGTTTTTTGACCTGACATCTGGCTCTAACCTCTCTGAATGCGATGATAAGAAGTGCCAATGGTGTGCTGGAGAAGGCTAGCATTGACTCACGAGAGCTGGTTTTGTGGATTCCTTCTCAATTCCACATCTGCGAATTCGTGTTGGTAACTTGAAATTGGCCATGGTGGGAGTATTTATGCCTGGGAATTGGCAAAAGCTACAAATCAATCAACCCCCTATCCTACCCTTTTCCCTCTAAGATTTGGTTGTAAAACACCAGCACACCACCTAGTTTCTTGAATATTTCTTAGTGGGATTTAAGCATTCACTTAGAACAAGGGCATTAAGTTGCAAAGCTTAGCTTCACTGTTGACATTTAATTCAGAATTTCAGTAGGAAATCTGCTTTATTCATACTCTATTAGTTCACAGCTCCAGGTTGGATCAATTTACTCTGATGATAAATGGGGGTTTCAAGAATATTACCCCTAAAGCCTACACACATATGCAGTTCACAAATACCAGGTAGTGTTTAGTTTTATCCTTCAAGTCTAATACTTATTGGCTCCATTCATTTGTTTTTAGCAATCTTGGGGTGTATTTGTATCCAGTCCACTGAGTAAACAATCAAAACTCAGGAGTTGAAAATATTGATTCCTGATCCTTTCCTCTTCAACACCTAATATCTCATACACACATATTTTGAGACACTAAAAGTTTCTCAAGTTGATATAGCATTTGAAAAAAATCAATTTGATAATAGATTATTTTACCAAATTTGAACACAAAGCAAATCTGATGAAATGGGCATGAGGAGAGATTCACTTTTGTTAGGTTATGAGTGAAGCCAAAGGCGAGTTTTTCCTCAGGAGAAAGCCCTGTGGGTCCCTGTCATTTTTTTTAGAAGTGTTACAGTGAGTGATGGCTGATTCTTATAAAATTGCCTTATGTAAACTATAAACGTATAGTTCTCCCGTCTTCTGAATACTGTAGTTTTTGCATGATTATTATTATTTGTAGCATATGATTGATACTCCTGGCTGTGTATTTTAAATGAAATTTATTTTAAAAAGTAGTATTTTAATGTTAAAATATTTATACTTATCATGTTTAATCCAATTAATAATTCTAGCTTTTATTAAAATATAAAGAGAGAGTAGATTAATAGAGATGTAAAGGATTTACATTTCAGAAGCACTCTCTGAGCCAAAGTTGTAAATATTCTCATCACTCTAAGTGTAAAAAGGCTGCAGTGTGATCCAGTGAGCCGTGCCTCAGGATCAATACCTCTTTGGTTTCATATTTCTTTGTCAGCTAGCATACCATCTAAGTGTCCCTTGTCTCAGCTTATTCAATTTTCTCTGGGTAAGTACATCTATTTCTCATTCTTACATACAATTCAAATTCTTTTTCTTTATGGTTTCTAAGGTTTTAATGTATGCTACTTCCCCTTCTAATTGCCCTTCTCATATACCTTTGCCAAACATGGCTTCCCCATCTTTAAAACTTCTGATATGTGGAGAAGAAAAGTACAGTTCTTACCCCAAGCAAACTTTCAATTTGGAGATAACCAGACAAGTAAAATTTTAGAAATTCAACCAATATAAAGATAGATGGAATCGATGAATATATGTAATCTAGGCTTAATGCTTGAAAGAAGCATTACCAGTCCTTCCTTAATTTCGGGTCAATTTTTTATTAATAGCTCCCATGAAAGTACTCCTAATTTAAAGACTGAGAAAAGTTTAATTGAATAAATGATCACGATGATGAAAAAAATGCTTAGTTTTTCACCCTTACGATAGAGACAACATATTTCTAGAGTTGTTTCTGATAAGAAAAATAATTATGTTAAAGTTGGAAATTTTCCAGAAGATGATATGTGAAATACTCTAGTTAGACCAAAATCCACATCATTTCATGTGCCAAGTAAAATTGCTGATAATTAGAAATGGCTGAAAGTTTTATATTCCTTGATACAAATAGAAAACTAAATTACTGTAAGGCTTATAGGTCCAAAATGACAAAGAAATTTAATAAGCTCTAAATCTATGACCTGAGTTAATTTTATTTATCTAATCTTGATCCAAAATGATTTACGGTAGTTACTTTTAAACCCTAACGTCTTATTTTATCTTAAAACATGTACATTTGTTCATACTAAAATTTGTTCATTATTCTATTATAGGACTCAGTCTAAGGTAATTTTTAATATAAGATAAAATAGGAATAGAAGAAAAAGGGAACATTTGTGAGGGAAATAAAGCATAAACGAAATCAGTGTTCAGGAAAATTATCTTAAATACAACTTAAAATGGATCTGTTCATTCAATAAACGAATGAATGAATCCCTATTATGTAAGAAGCTGGTTGGTGATGGGGAGGTAGCAGTAGAGAAAGTAGTTTTCATAGAGTGTAGAGAGGAAAGACACTGTCATTCTCTGAGAGGTCAGTTTTCACCGAAGCCGGAGGAATGGGGGCCAGCACACCAGTATTGGCGGTGTAGGTTAGTGTTAATGAGAGCTGACAGATTTGCGCTACGTGTTCAAGGCTCACTGAAACCCAGTTAGCAAGTAACGTGGGAAGATTTTACTCAGAGATACAAACTGGGACCTTCGACTGCCAGGCTGATCAGGCAAAAATAAAGTCGGCAATTCAAAGAGTGCCTAGTTTTGTTGATTACAGGAAACAAACAAATAGGGGAATATTTTTTTTTTTCTCATCTTTAGCTTTTTGGCTTTTCTTTATTGAGCCCCAGTCCAGCATGTGGTGCTTTCATGCTTCTTTGTCTTATTTTCTGTCTATTCTAAGCACACTTGACCAATGAGGACACATATTGTTTCAAAGTGAGAGAGACCTTCATGGGGTATACATTGTTATTTTTAGCAGTGGCTTCTTATAATGGAGTATAATGGAGTAATTTGCTTTATTTAGTAAACATTTATGTAGCATTTATTATGGACCAAGCATTTTCTTTTCCCCAAGTATTTTACTTTTTTTCTTTTTTTCTTTTTTTAAAGTAAGCTCTATGCCCAGTGTGGGGCTTGAACTTATGACTCCAAGATCAGGATTTGCCCGCTCTACCGCCTAAGCCAGCCAGGCGCCCTGTCCCTCCCCAAGTACTTTAAAATATTGAACATCATCTTCCCCATGAGTTAAGCAGAAACATTTTTTTTCCATTTAAAGATTAGGATATTGAGTATATGAGGGGTTAACTACTATTCGAGGTCACACAGTCTCTAAATGACAGAGCTGGATTTTGATGTGAGGATGGAGGCAGAGACTGGAGTGAAATCAAGAAAAACCAAGCAATGCCAGCAGTGGCCCAGAGGTGGAAGAGGCAAGGAACAAATTTTCCCTCAAGTCCCTGGAGGGAGGGTGGTTCTACTGATACCATGACTTCATAGTTCTGCACTCTAGAACTATGAGAAAATAAATTTCTATTGTTTTAAGCCACCAAGTTTATGGCAATTTGGTTACAGCTGCAATAAGCACATACAAAGCAGATATTTAAAAATAAGAGGCAAGGATTTGAATATTAGCAGTGTTCAATTATTAAAGTGGAATTCAGACATAAATGAGATTAGAATGTATATATATGAATTATAAGTGGACACCTTATTAAGATATACAGATAATCTAAATGATTTGGGTTTAACATATATCTCAGTTGTGGAGTGGTTATGAAAAAGATCAGAAAGCAGTAGTGTGTCTCTTTTTTTAACATTTTCACAGTGTAGTTTAATTTGACAGGAAACACTGATATAATCAACATAAATCTATTACAAACATCTAAATCTAGTACCTGCATTTATTATAATTCAAATAGAGTAATAAAAACATTCTAACAGACCTCTGTAAAGTGCAAAGGGGATTATGCTCATTAATTCACTAAACACTAAGGGTGAACACAGTCATAGTAGTAACTGGAAAAGAAATGGTAAAAAAATATTCAGCAATTTCCATTCCTTTACTATTGGTACTTTGAAATCTAAAAAATTTCCCTTGATTTGTTTTTTATTACCTTTTGGGGGGAGGGATTTTTTGCTATTTATGATAAAAAGAAACATTAATATTCAAAGGTTTTTATCAATTGCAGATGTTTTGTGACAACAACCAATGTAGTAAACATTTCCATGGTGGTTTACTTTAACCTTCAATCAGCTGAGAATCTAGTGTTCTAATCTTGGGAAAATAATATAGATTTTGAAATCCAAACTTCTTTAGGCCAAAAAAGTTCTCAATGGTTGTGTTATAGATGGATGGAGAAAACTCGTCCTTGTCTTCAAAGACTTTCCTGGGAATCCAAGCATTATGTCACCACAGAAGCACCTCTATTACATTGTGAAATGTAAAGGGAAGAACAAAGAAGTGTCCAAAAATGAGGAAACCTTACCATCCTTGTGTTAAAGGATCTTAAATATTCTCTCTACTCAAAAGCATTTTCTGAATTGAGAAAGGGTTCTCATTTGTCTATACATCAGCCAGAGCCTAGAATCCCCTGAAGTGATGTTTTCAAAGAAAAAAAAGCCCTGGATGTAATAGGAATATTAAAACACACAAATGATTGTTTCATTCTGAATGATTATTTAAGTAGAGGGTTATAAGGATCAAGTTATTTTCCTTTCTAGCACTTAGGAGAAAAAAAAATAACCCATCCCCTTTTCTTTCTTCATGGTCTTTTGGCAAAACATCATAATACAACACAGTTCTGTGCACTTTTTACCAGCAGAATAAAATAACTTGACAAATTTTATAAAGAAAACTTTCTGACATTCAGTTAATAGTCGTATATCTGTAAATGCCAACATGCAACAGGGAAAACCACACCAGAACCCAGGAATCTTAGTGGTGGGAAAGACTTGAGACGCATAGTCCATTCTCCTACTGAAAGGAAGACCATTTTTTAAAGGCTTTGTAAAGAATGAATTTCAACCTGTGTTTGAATATTCCACTGAAAGAGAGCTCATTGTGTCACAAATGCATTTCTTTATTAACAGTTCTGTCACTGTTTGTATAAAAGCCATTTCTTGGGGTGCCTGGGTGGCTCAGTCGGTTAAGAGTCTGCCTTTGGCTCAGGTCATGATCCCAGGGTCCTGGGATCTGGGATTGAGCTCCACACCCGGCTCTTTGCTCAGCGGGGAGCCAGCCTACTTCTCCCTCTCCCTCTGCTGCTGCTCCCCCTGCTTGTGCTCTCTGTCATATAAAATTAAAAAAAAAAAAAAAAAAAGCCATTCTTTGTGTGTGTGTGTGTGTGTGTGTGTGTGTGTGTGTGTGTTAGGTACCCTTTATTGAAGATTTTCTTAAACTAGGCACTGGGTTCAACATCATACATAGATTATCTCAAGGCAGTGTTTCTCAACTGGGATTTTTTTGTTTTTGTTTTTTTGGCCCCATTTACTCCCAGGGAACATTTGGCAATGTCTGGAGAAATCTTTGTCACAACCAGTGGAGGAGGATGCCACTGACATTTAGTAGGAAGAGGTGAACAATGTTGCTAAACATCTTATAATGCACAGGCCAGCGCCTGACAACAAAGGATCCAGCCCCAAATTATCAACAATGCCTATCTTGAGAAACTGATTTAAGTAAAAGCAGAGTGAATGTTCTCTAGCTAAATAAATGGTTGGTCGTGTTATAAAAACAAGGGGCAAAGGAACACCTTTTTTCTACAACAAAGCACTGTTTTCTACAATGAAGGACTACAAAAAGATTATTTTATAACATTTTGTTATTTATATGCAATGTATTCACATGACTCAAGATTCAAAAGGTACGCCAGGGTATATAGTCCAAGGTCTTTCTCCTGCCACACCCCTGGTCTACCCAAGTTCTGTCCATGGAGGAACCAGTGTTACCAATTTCTTGTTTACTTATCCAGAGGTCCTCTATGCATCTGTATGCATAGGCACACATGTGCACAGGGACACACACGCACATACTCAGACATACAGAGGCTATACACATTCTTTGCATTGCATTCTTAATTAATTCATCTTGGAGATAGTTTCTGTTCTACCATTACAGAAAGAGTTTCCACATTTCTTTTTAAGGTGGTAGAGTATTTCATTGTGTGGATTTCGTTGTACTTTATGTAACCACTCCTTTCTCCATGGATATTTAGGTTATTTCCATTTTTTTTCTGTTACTAACTTTGTTTACCTGTAGGGCAAAGCCCTACAAGTAGATTCACCGAAGAACAAAGTTTGTATGTTTGTAATTTTTGTTGGATATTTTCCAAAATACCCACCATTAAAGTTGTACCCGTTTCCATTTTGTAATTTTTCAAATTTATTCTCACTGTTTATACCTCAACAAAAACTTTCAAGGAATATATAAAAGGTGGGCACACCATATAGTATTTTGTGCCTATCATGTTCTCAGCAGTCAGGTATCCAGAATCTGCCCACAAGAGATATTTTTTAAGTCTGTTTTTAATTGTGGCAAAAACATGTATAACATAAAGTTTACCCTTTTAACTATTTTTAAGTGCAAAATCAGTGGCATTAAATATATTTACAATGTTGCGCACTGGTCACCACTATTTCCAAAATTTTTCATCACTCCAAATGGGAACTCTGTACCCATTAAGCAATAACTCCCCATTCAGTTTTCCCCCAATAACCTCAAATCTAATTTTTGTGTCTATGAATTTGTCTATTCTAGATATTTCATGTAGGTGGAGTCATATAATATTTGTTCTTTTGTGTCTGGCTTATTTCTTCTCAGCATAAAGTTTCAAGGTTCATCCATATTGTAACACGTTATCACAATTTCATTCCTTTTTAAGACTGAATAACATTCCATTGTATAGACATTTTGTTTATCTATCTCTTGATGGACACATATATCGTTCCCAGCTTTTGGCTACTGTGAACAATGCTGCTATGAATACTGGAATACAAGAATCTGTTTGAGTCCCTGTTTTCAGTTCTTTTGAGCATATAACTAGGGGCAGAATTGCTGTCATATAGTAATACTATGTTTAACTTTTTAAGGAACCATCAAATTGTTCTCTGCAGTGACTGAACTATTTCACATTCCCACCAGCAATGTACTAGGGTTCCAACTTTTTCACACCCTTGCCAACACTTGTTATTTTTCATTTTGAAAACAAAATTGTAGCCATTGTAGTAGGTATAAAGTGGTATCTCATTGTGGTTTTGATTTGCATTCCCCTAGCGACTAATGATTTTGAGCATCTCTTTATGTGCCTATTGACCATCTATCTGTCTTCTTTGGAGAAATGTCTATTCAGGTCTTTTGCCTGTTTTAAAATTGGGTTGTTTGTCTTTTTTTGTTTATTGTTCCTCCTCATACATTGAGTCAAAACCTTACTCAAATTAATTTTCACCAATTCATCATAAGTCTGCTTCCTTGAGAGAAGACAGAATCCTTTTACTCTAATAGGCACACAGCCATTAAATTTGGTTTCCTGCCCAATTCTGGCATGACATATTTTACCTTTTCAGGAGAATTAAGATAAAGGTAAAAAGTATCAGGGATTTTATTTTCTAAAAGATTTCAGGTAAATTGTTCAAGGGATAATTTTACCTCTGAATTTAAGAAAGAGTGTTTGTAAATACATTCATAAGCAAGGAATGATAACTCTAATAAAGAGGTTAATTATCATGTAAAATAGGTCATAAATTCTTTTGCAATATTTTTAAACAAATTATTCAAACCGAGGCAAAAACTCTACACAAATTGTCAAAATTTCTTGTCTATTCAAATTCATATTGAAAACATTTAGTGGGTTAATTTAATTACATTCAGATTAGGTATGACTAATAAGATAATAAAATAAATTTAGTCATTGGAAGAATTAGAAATTGTAAGTTTTCTAGAACCCCCAGATTATATTGATAATGTTTTATATATGTAAATTCAATAGCTAAAAAGTAATTTAGACACAAATGATATCAGAATATGTATATATTAAATTGAGTGGACTTGCCCTTTAAAAATATACAGATAATCTAGGACCAGAAAAATCTATGGGACCTTAAGCTCACCTTCTTTACTTGTATCAAATGATGACCAGTATACTGATCTTCCATCCCTTTGCTTACGGCAGGAGATGGCTTAAATAAATAACTTAAGATTGGTCCATGAAAAAAAAAAAAAAAAAAAATACAGATAATCTAAATGCTTTGGTTTTAACAAATATTTAGCTATTGAATGGCTGAGAAAAAAATCAGAAAGCAACAGTATCTTTCCTCTTGAACATTTTCACAGTGCAGCTTAATTTGTTAGGAACATTGATTTAATCAATACAAATTCAACGCAGTAAATGGAAGTAAAATGGTTCTAGATTCTTAATAGATTGTCATTGGTCAGGCCTGTATTTTGTAATGATCTACAATAGGAGTGTATTAAAATTAAATGGTAGGCCAAATCCTGAGTCTATTAAGTGTTAAATAAAAAATAACAATAAAAATGTTGAAGAGAAAATGATAGAGGGCAGTACAAAGTAATGATATCACCAACATGACTACTGCTGGTAGTACTAATTGCTAATAATTGATTGAATAAGACTTACTAAATGCCAAGTACTAAGTGCTTTTATATACTACACATATTAACTCCCAACAACCTCAAAGAAGTAGGCAATGTAATCTTACAGTATCCATTTTACAGATAAAGGAATGGAAGCATGGGATTGTAGGTGACTGGCCCAACCTCACAAGGAGCAGATCCAGGATGTGGCCCAAGTAACCTGGCTTTAAATCTGCACGTCTTACAGCAGTCCCCAAACTTGTGTCCACACTGGGATCTCCTAGGGGTCTTACAAAAATTACAATGCTCAGGCCACACCCCCAACCAAAATTCTCAATCTCTAGGGGTGGAACACAGGCACATGTATTTTTTTCAAGTTACCCAGGTGATTCCAATGTGCAGACAAAGTTGGAAATCCCAGGTAGCCCTAAATTGTAGAGGTCAAAGAAACCAGAATTATCAAGTCAGAAAACCTACAACTGGGGCATTAAGAAGGGCTAATCTTTAACATTCAATCAATTGAAACAAGTAATACATGGCATTCTTATACCATCAAAAAAAAAGTTTAAGCTGAAGCAAGATGAAATTAGATATCCAAATTATTAATATTCTACCCACTAAACAATATGAAGTAATGAGCATTTTAAAGAAAAAGGTGTCTGGTCTTTATTTGTAATGAAAGTGGTATTATGGTATTATGTTCACTTAACTTTCTGGAGCCTCAGTTCATTCATCTCAAGAATTGTCATACTTCTACTGTAGAGGTCCAGGTGGCAATATTTTAAACTTTGCAGGCTACCTACAGTCTCTTACATATTCTTCTCCTTCCTCCTCCTCCTTGCAATCCTTTAAAAATGTGAAAACCATTCTTAGCTCATGGGCTGTATGAAAATAGACTGTGGCCAGATTGGCTCATGGTTTATAGTTTGCCAACCCCTGATCTAGATATTGCACTTCAAAAATGGCACAATCTAATGCACTGGTTCTCAGCCAGGGGTGATTTTTGTCCTTTTTCAGGGAATGTTTGTCAATGCCTGGAGACATTTTTGGTGGTCACCTGGGGTGGGGGCCAGGACTGTGTTATGGACCTCTAGTGTGTAGAGGCCAGAGATGCTGCTAAACATCCTACAGTGCACACCACAAGCTCTCACAGCACTTATCTAACCCAAAGGGCCAACAGTGCCTAGTTTAAGAAGCTCTTTACTAAGGGCTTTTTTCTATTAATTATAGGGACAGTAAAGAGATTAAGTATATTTAATCCTCCTTCATCCAGAATTGTGGTTAATTAGTGTTTACTCAATCAGTGAGACAGATCTACGTAACAGTGTTGGAACAATTTAAACAAGCTCTGAGATTCTGCAAGCTGTACTTCTATGAAGAAAAGCCATAAAGATTAATCTGATAATCTCAAATCATGAAAGTCAAGTGCAGTTACAGCCTTAAAAATCTATGATTCACAGAGAGGAGAAGGGAACTAAGTAGGCAGTAACAGATAGGGAATTGTGACATATCTAACGTGTCCAGACCACTGAATGAGAAAACCAGAGCCAGACACTGCCAGTACTCTGACGATGGTTCTTTTGTGCCTAGAATATGTTTATTTTTACCTGTCCGTAAACTTGTGATATATCTTCTATGGAATCAGGGTAAAGAATCATGTAAGAGAGACACAGCTGGATCACTGAAAATGTACAGGGGAAATTCGACACATTACTCATGCCCATAAGAGGATAATGCTCAGATTGACACTTCTGATTTTTTTCTTACTGTGTACTAATTGCATTTTCATGGCATTTTAAGTGTTTTTTACTTTTTAAAAAATTTTCACTGTATTGCTTTTTAAAAAAATGTTAAATTTTCACCTCTTTAAATTCTACTACATTTAACATTACATAAAAAAGTGATTATTAGGAAACCTGATCATAAATCCTCAGAAATTCACTCTAGCATAGCTTATTAAAATTGGATCCTAGGCTCACCTCTGAAGTTTTGGTTTGGATAGCTCTACCTCTGATCTTGTTGAAGGCATTAGTTTGTGTTAGCAATAAAGAACAGTGTTGCATGTCTGAAAAGAGTCTGAACTAGAATTCTGATTTCTACTTGTTATTTCTGTAATGACCAAACAAGTAATCTTTTAAGAGATCTTATATACAGCAAATTCTGTTGTATAACACAGTAAAGTGACAACTTAGATCTATCTGGAGAGGTATGTTTGTTGCTTTTCTTTTATTCTAGATATGCAAAGATGATGCATCTGTTAAGTGTTACAGAGCTGGGGTGGAGGATGAGGAGTCGTGAGACATAATACTGACATGTGAGCAGGAGCTACATCTCAGATGATGGAGAGCTTTAAAAAATCATACAAGTGAGTTTGGGTTTAGGCTACTGAAAGCTTAATTTGGGAAAGTAAAATAATCATATTTGTGTTGTAGTGACATTATTCCAGACATTTAGTGACATTATTTTGGAAGTGTTGTGTAAGAAGGCTTGGAGGGGCTTAGAGTTTAGGCAGTTAGGCAGGGTGACCATTGAGAAGGACAAAAAAATCATTCAGGGGAGCAAGAAGCATGTATACTAAGGCTGTTACAGTGGGAGTCAAGAGGAAGGGGGGCAGATAAAGAGATAGATATTCAAGGAGTAAGAAAACTTGAGCTTGGATTGGCTATAAAGGGGGCAGTAAAGAAGGAGACTAAGTAAAAACTCTTAGATTACTGATTGAGAATGCATGAAAACACTTTATCTACATGATCTCTTCCAGTCTATGATGTAATCTTATTATCTGCATTCTGCAGATGAAGACACCTGGGTTAAGTAACTTGCCCAAGACCACACAAAGAAAAGCAGCAAAGCTAGGATTCGAACCTAGGATCATCTAATGTCAGAGCACATGCTTCCAACTGTTCTCAATAACTAGGATGCATAATCCTGGAGAAAGAGGATATTTGTGATGTTAGATAAAATAAAGCATTATGTTTTGGAAATGTGGAGCCTGAGATGGCTATGGAGTACATAGTTAGATCATATAATAGGCAACTAAATGATTGGAATTTTTAAATTTGGTTTTATGACACCCTCCTATATTATATTCTAGCTTATTGGACTTTACAATGACAATGGCAAATATTTACATATTATGTCCCAATCTAAAAAGACCAGTGACAATGTAAGCATGCTACAGAACATATTGGGAAGGAGACTGTGGAAAAAGGTCCTATTAACTTTTTCATTAGTCATTTTTAACTATATTACACATTAACACTTCAGTACACTTCACAAAATAGCAATTTGGGCTTTTATTCAACCACATTTACTAGAAAAGTAGGAACTAAATTAAGTACAATCTAGAAAACAAATAGTGCAAAAAATTTCATGAATATTAATAGAAAACTAGACAAATGTAATGTGCTTGAATTTGTATCACAAAACGTACAATTCATTCTTTTGTGGAATTGCTATTTCCAAACAAGATGGATTGCTTTAGTCACTTTAAAAAATGTAAAGTGTGAAACATTCATGGAAAAAGAAGATAGGCTCAGATTATGAGAAATAGATTTCTTAATGAAGGAATGAGGTTTTGAATAAAGTACTCCCGTTGGCAGCATCTTAACAAGATCATATTCAGTGAACATGAATCATTAGTAAACTATGAAACAATGAACAAATGCACACATCCAGATGAGATTGTAGGTTGCTGTGGATTTGCTAGAAATTCCCATCTGTCATTATTTCTGATTTTTTTTACCTTGTCCTAAAATCATTAATAGGGTACACATAGTCACTGTGAATTGTATGCCTGCTTCAAAACACATCAAGGTTTAATTTACTGAATGGTATTTCATTAGTTCAGATGAGTTGAAATGTGGCATTTCATTTTCTAAAACTGTGTGGGAATATTCATAATATAGATACTTAAATTATAATTTAGACACTGAGTAAAGTTTCAATATATCTGAATAAAATTGAATAAACATCCCAAATGAACTAAAATTCATTTTAGATCAAACTGAGTTTTTCTGATTAGTGATGGTTTAAAATCTCATGTAAGATTAATCTGAAGCAATTTCTCACCCCCCCATTTTTATTAAATGATATGACACTACTCCTTATTCATGGAACTGTTTTCACAAAGTAGAACATTTTTTTTTAGTGGTTTAATTTATTTATTTTACCTGATTTCCAAATACCTCATGGACAACTGAAGGAATCAAATCAGCTGGATACTTTAATCTATACAAAATTAAAAAAAATTTTTTTGAAGATTTTAATTATTTATTTGACACAGAGAGAGAGCTAGTGAGAGCAGGAACACAAGCAGGGGGAGTGGGAGAGGGAGAAGCAGGCTTCCAGCCGAGCAGGGAGCCTGATGTGGGGCTCGATGCCAGGACCCTGGGATCATGACCTGAGCCGAAGGCAGACGCTTCATGACTGAGCCACCCAGGCGCCCCCAAAATTAAAATTTTTAATAGCTCATTCACTCATTTACCTGTACTGAATTCTTACTTTAATTATTATTTACCTTATTTAAGTATTATTGTGATAATTACTGAAGAAGAAAGGTGAACTCTTTTGGATAGGAACGTAATCTGAGTCAAGTGCCTAGAAGACAGGACAGTAAAGTTTCTGCAGCTATCATTACTAGACTAGTGCAGTTTTGAAAAATAGCAAACTGCCCCCTGTTACTTATATATATATATAAAATCTACTAAGATATTTCTGGCAGAGTCACAGTTGGTTGTGAAGCAAATTAAAATACATTCAAAAAGAGTAAAATCTCTTAAGATCTGTTGGAAAAAGGCTGGTTGAATTTAATGAATTATTAGTTCTCCACATCTGAATTATAGCGTTGGTTGAGCTATTTATGATCCTCTTGCACATGGAGAAATCTACACCCTGTCTTACTTCTATCTGGGGAAGTAGATGTCAGCTTCACTCTTCTTCCTTTGGTTTGCTTCAATTCTTAAATGTCCATTATTCACTACTTACTCACTACTTACAGGTTATGATAATTACCATTTTCTAATATTACTGAAAATAAAAATTTCTTTCCTCTTTATAGACATACAGCTTGAGTTTTGGAACAATAATCTAAAAGTGTTAAATTTGATCTATTAATTTACTGATATTTTTGTGGAACTCTAAGAACATATGATATAACACTCATTGAAAAAGTTTTTTTAAAAAAAGCAATGAATTCTGGGCATTTGGTTAACATTACTATATTGCACACTTAAAAAGGGTAAGTTTTTTTTTTTTTAAGATTTTATTTATTTGACAGAGGGAGACACAGCGAGAGAGGGAACACAAGCAGGGGGAGTGGGAGAGGGAGAAGCAGGCTTCTAGCTGAGCAGGGAGCCTGATGTGGGGCTCGATCCCAGGACCCTGGGATCATGACCTGAGCCGAAGGCAGACGCTTCATGACTGAGCTACCCAGGCGCCCCTTAAAAAGGGTAAATTTTTATGTTTTTTTTTTTTTACCACAAAAAGCAATGAATTGTATTGTTTACAATCATAGAAATAATTCATTTGACAACTTTGTAAAATTTTATGTTTTTATTTCTAATTAATTTTTTTATTTTCATTTTTAAAAAAATATTTATTTTTTTGAGAGAGAGCACATATGTGCACAAGTGGGGGGGTATAGAGGTGTAAAGGGAGAGGAAAAGAATCTCAAGCAGAGTCCTAGCTGAGAGCTGAGCCCAACACGGCTTGATTTCACCATCCATGAGATCATGACCTGAGCCGAAATCAAGAGTCAGATGCTTAACTGACTGAGCCACCCAGGCTCCCCTATTTTCATTTTTATTTTTAGATAGGAAGTAGGATTTATTGGTGAACATTAGTAAGAAGGGGGCAGTGCTGAGGTTCTCATGAGTGCAGAGCCTGCTATTTCCAAGGCGCCAGGATTAGGGATGTATTTGATCCCACAGCCATCTGCCATGAGCTGCTTTTCAGCCACCATGTCTTCTTCACACACATTAAACTTAGTAAAGCCCCACTTCTTGGAAATGTGGATCTTCTGGTGGCCAGAGAACTTGAACTTGGCCCTTCACAGGGCCTCAATCACATGTTATGCAGCTTGGTATGGGTGGACATGATGGCTTGGCCAGTGCGGGCCCTGGCCACTGTGCCCTGAGGCTTTCCAAAGGCACCACACATACCTGTCTGGAGCCTGTCAGCCCCAGTACAGGACAACATCTTGTTGATACAAATGACGTGGAAGGGATGGAGCAGCACTCTATTTTTTCTAAGCTTTAATATATATATAGTATATATATATTAGATTTATTTATTTTAGAGAAAGAGAGAGAGCATGAGTGGGAGGGGCAGAGGGAGAAGGCGAGGGAGAGAGAAACTGAAGCAGACTCTGCACTGGGCGTGGAGCCCGAGGTGGGGCTCAATGTCATGACCCTGAGATCATGACCTGAGCCAAAATCAAGAGTCGGATGGTTATCGACTGTGCCATCCAGGTGCCCCAAAAAGTTTTTATTTAAATTCTAGCTAGTTAACATATAGTGTAGAATTAGTTTCAGGTGTATAATATAGTGATTCAACACTCCCATACATGCCTGGTGCTTGGTTTGCCTTCCTCAACTTTTTTTTTTCCCCTTTGCTCATTTGTTTTGTTTCTTAAATTCTACATATGAGTGAAATTATATGGTATTTGTCTTTTTCTGACTAATGCTATTTTTAGATTCCCTGACAAAATATTTGGTGCAAATATACTAGGAACTAACTGGGATAAAAGTATGGACCAGGGTCTTAAAGCTTACTTAAATGGAAACAATATTTTCCTGAAATTTATTTGTGAAACAGGTACTTGGCTGTGGCCTACTGGGCAGGATTATGTTACAAGATAAAAAAATTAAGGCACTATAAATTTTCTTATTTGGGATTATCCACAATTTTAAGGATTCTAATGTGTAGGATTAAATGTTAATGCTAATAAAATAGGGTCTATTTCTGAGTTCCTTACTTCCACATTTCAGACTTAAATTTGTTCTTAGAAAGATAACTTCATAGCACTGGGACTGAAAGGGATGGAAGAAAGAACTCCTTGAATGGCAAGAGCTCAGTATTGTGGTGATCCACAAATTCTCCAGGGAAAACATTTTGGAAAATATTTCTCTTCCTTTTTTTTGTCCCTTGTCTAGAGAAGAAGGGATGGAAAATAATCACTTTTATTAAAATATTTTTTAAATAAAGCTTATAGTTAGATTGTAACTGTTTTCTATTTGGAGATTTTCGGATAATAAACATTAATACTGAAAATAAAACAAGGAGATAATGTAGACATATGGTGTGACAGAACTTGCAAAATTAATTTTTCTTAGTTGGCAATTTCTTATCAGATGTTCCAAATAAGAATTGAAAAACATATTTTTGGTAAAATAAAGTTTTTTGGGGGAAGGCATTCTTTTTATAACTGCTTTATCTTTGCAATTACTATAGTGCGCAACTTGGAAGTCTGCACCTGCTATATTTAAATCCAGTAAAAAATTTGGAAATTTGCACTAAGACTTTTTTCTATCCTTTTTGCTTGTTTTAACATGGTGATGCATGGACGATGCCCCAGAATTGCTTGTAATGTTATGGTGTGGGGGGAGGGGAGGAACGAAAATTACTTAAATGTAATGTGGATATAAAATTGTAATTGGAATGCACTTTCATTTAATTTTGAGTGTGTATTTGATAACTCATTGTTTCTGTAGTCAATCTTATGAAAAATTAAGGGATTTTAAAAAATTGTCTTAAGTAATCACTTAGATGGAGTTTTGAAATTTATAGTATTTGGCATATATGCTTATTTATTTTTGAGTGTAAATTCAATTTTATTTTCTGACATTTTAAATTTCTTTTGGAAATTTTAATGTAGTGCATAACTAAGATAAAAGATAGTAGTCTGCACCTGCAGCACAGGGATTTACAAAGTAAGGACTGAGAGCCAACTATTTCATACTTAAATTAATGGAACACAGCCATATCCACTTATTTGCATATTGTCTATGGTGGCTTTTAGAGCTACAATAGTAAAGTTGAGTAGTTGCAGCATAGACTGTATGGAAGTCTAAAATATTTACTATCTGGCCCTTTACTTGTCAACCCCTGCCTTACAGTTCATGAAAAGCTGGAATTTGAGCTCCAAGATGGTCTATGACAAAGAATAGTTAAGAGCACTAGGGTAAGGGGGAAACAAAAAAATTACTTAGATTTATTTTTATTTTTTATTTTTATAACTTAAGTTTAAATAGAAGTATTCATATTAAAATCTCAAATCAAATTTCAGGCCACAGAAAATGAAAATAAAGAATATTTAGAAAATAGACTCAAGAGCAGGTACCTTGTCTACATTTGACTTTCAACCATGGTCATTTACTAAGTGCATAGGTACTGTACTGGTAAACCTAAATGACTAATGACTCAAAGCTTTCTGGTCCCTTAGGGTTGGGTGGTGCCTGAGTTTCCTTTGCCTCTTCAGAGGGTGGGTGATAGGCTCTAATGATGCTGACGGAGGATCATATAGACCTGCACAGTTTGAAATGGATATATTTGTGTGTGTGTATGAAAAAACACATTTCCATTAAAAGGATAATGTTGGCTAAAATAGCTACAATTTTCAGGAAAGTAAGAATCATGTTGCATAAAAATTCAAAAGTTGGTTGAGAATGGGGAAAATATATTCTCCTATATTAAAGAGGTCTAAAAAGCAGACTTCAATGTTGCTCATCAAACAGTGAGCTAAAAGATAAGTGCTTTGTATGTAGAAAATGGTAAGTGCTTTGCCCTTTAAAAAGGAAATACAGAAAATGTTGCCCTTTTAATATGTCCTGTAGCCTGCCCTGGATTTGAGGATGAACAGAGATGGCACTAAAAATGATAAAGCAATAAATCATAAAGCCCCAAAGTTCCTTTTGTGTCACAGCTCTTACATGTTCAGAAGGCAATAACAATCTTTAGTACACATCAATTTCCCTCCGTGGGATGGAAATTGGAGAAACTGTGAGAAAATACTGAAGAGGAATAAAAATGTTTCTGCCTCTCTTTCATTTTCCTTTCTTTGAATTTGTGCTGTCCACATGTTAATTGGAGATCTTAATAGTTTTAGCTATAATTTGATATCTAAAGCAGAAAGAAAAAAACCCCCATGGGTTTGTATCTCAGCTGGAATTCAAAGCAAACATAATCATTTCTTCTTTTTTTATGTTCAAAGCATTTTAGGTTCCTTTAGCTCTCTTCATGTTTACCTGTCTTTTCTTTTCATGCATTGAAACTCACCAACTCACCTCTGCATGGTTGTCTTTTAGTGTCTAAAATGCCAGCGTAAGTGAGAAAAGGTAAAAAGCTGTTGGAAAAATCTGTCTTTTAGAAAGTCCATCAACATATAATTTAACATATTAATAAGTTAGATAAGTGAGAGCAGAAATTTCCTTGTAATTATAAAAATAAGAATTTTAAAGCAGCAGGTAATTTTCTTGGTTTCTGATGGATTGGACTTGGGGTCATTTGTAGGTTTAATTTAGGGACCTGGTTAGAATCAGGAAATAATACTAGTTCCGTGACTGTCAAAGTTTCCTGTGGACCTTTATATAAATCTTCATACTAAGACTTCCTTTCCTTTAGGAACAAGATTTAACTATTTGGGGTACCACTTCAGGAAAAAATACAGCTGTGACTGGAAAATGGGGAATAAAGATGTCCTCCTTTATTCCAAAAGCATTTAACTTTGGGACTAATTTTTGTGGTAGAGTCAGGACAATCTCTGCAATGTGCAGAAGATTAAGAACCACAAACCTTCAAGGAACAGCCCAGACAGTGCTCCAGGAAGAAAGCTCCTTGTCCAGTTTGTCCACACAGAATAGCCTGCCATGCAGTTCTCTCTTCACCTCTCCAGATATGCTCCTTGGGACTGAATGAAAACTCGACTACCACTTGAGTAATTTAGCAGCTTCTATTTCTTCTTGAACTTCTTTATCAAATTTGTCCTTTCTACATTGTTTTGATCATTGGACACCTACTACTTTACTCTTCCTGATATTTGCTTTCAAGCTTTTCTCAGCTGACTTGCCTCCAGTCAATTGACACCTTCCTTTGGCTGACTTGTGCAGCTCTGTGTGACAGAATGATTTATAAGAAACATATTTGGGGTGCCTGGGTGGCTCAGTCAGTTAAGCATCTGACTCTTGATTTTGGCTCAGGTCATGATCTCAGGGTTGTGAAATTGAGCCCTTGTCAGGCTTTGTGCTTGAGATTCTCTCACTCTCTCTCTCTGCCCCTCCCCCCAACTTGCTTTCTCCCTCCCTCCCTTTCTTAAATAAATAAATAAATAAATAAATAAATAAATAAATAAATAAAATCTAAAAAACAAGAAATATATATTTGGTCTTCATCCATAGTTCTGAAAATGCTTCAGAATCACAGTGGTGAAATGGGTGTCTAGTTTTTAATGAAGGTGACTTTTGGATTCTACCCAAGGGTAGGGGCTGGTTGCCAGAAGGACTAATCATGTAATTAGAGGGTTGGAACTTTTAGTTCCACCTCCCCAACCTCCAGGGAGGGAAGGTAGGCTGGAGTTTGCATCAGCCAATAGCCAATCACTTAGTCATGACGATGTAATGAAGTCTTCATAAAAACACAAGAGAAAAAGCCTTTTGTCTCTTTTGGACAGCTTCCATGCTTGTCGAATCAAAACACTTCTGCGTGCCATGGAGCTGGGTCTCAAGCTTCAGGAGGATAGAAACTCCTTTGTTCAGGACACTGACCTATGTATTTCTCCATCTGATTGTTGATTCAAGTCCTTTATCATATCCTTTAATAAACTTGTAAATGTCAGTGTTTTTCCTGAGTTCTGTGAGCCACTCTAGTAAAGTGAATTGAACTGAAGGAGGAGATTATTGGAATCTCCATTCGTAGCTGGTCAGTCAAAAGCACAGGTAACTGCCTGGGGCTTGTGACTGGCATCTGAACTAGAGGGTTGGAGGGAATGGTATGGTATAGTAGGACTGAACATCTACCCTGTGGAATCTGATGCTATCTCTGGGTAGATAGTGTCAGAATGGAGCTGAATTCTCAGATACTCTGCTGGTGACTGAGAACTGCCTGGTGTTATGTGTGGAGAACGCTCCACACCCACCACATAGGAATTGGGTCCAGGAATCTTAAAAGGCTCTATAATCAGTATTGATTATCTTTGAGTACCTGCACTTGACTTTGCTCATGCTGTATATTTTTCTCTTAAAATAGCTTCCATAACAACACAGAGTGCCAGATCTGGAGCCAGATTGCCTGCACTTGAATTCTAGTTCGCTGAGGGATCTTGAACAAGTTAACATCTCTGTGCTCAGTTTCCTCTTTTTTTAAAATGGGGTTGATAGTAGCACTTTTCTTATGGGATTGTTATGATGACTAAATACAAGTAAAATATTTGGAATAGTGCTGGGGATATAGTAAATATTTAGGAACTGTTTTTTTTAGAAGAACTTTTTCCAGCTTTTTTAGTATAACTGACAAAATTGTAATATATTTAAAGTGTACAATGTGATGATTTGATATATATATGTATTGTGAAGGGATTCCCACTGTCAAATTAATTAACATATCCATCACTTCACATATATTCATTTTTTTCTTTTTTGGTGAGAACGCTTAAGTTCTACATTCTTAGCAAACTTAAATTATACAATACAGCATTAACAACTGTAGTCACCATATTATACATTAGCTCCTCAGACCTTATTCATTCTAACTGGAAGTTTGTACCCTTTAACCAGTATCTCCATATTTTCTCCACCTCCCAGCCCCTGATAACCACCATTCTACTCTCTATTTCTATGAGTTTCACTTTCCCCCCTCAACAATTCTACATGCAAGTGACGCCATGCAGTATTTGTTTTTCTCTGTTTGTCTGGCTTATTTCACATAGCACAATGCCCTCCAGGTTCATCCATGCTGTCATAAATTGCAGGATCTCCTTTTTAAAGGTTGAATAATATTCCATTGTGTGTTTGCTTGTGCAGGTGTGTGTACATTTTCTTTATCAATTGATCTATCGACAGACACAGGCTGTTTCCACACTTTAGCTATTCTGAATAATAGTGCAGTGAACATGGGAATATAGATAGATATCTCTTCAAGATACTGCTTTTGCTAACTTTGAATATATATGTAGAAGTGAAATTTTTGGATAATATGGTAGTTCTATTTTTAGTTTCTTGAGGAAGCTCAAAACTGTTTTCTAAAGTGGCTGTACCAATTTCTATTTTCACCAACAGAGCAAAAGTGCTCCCTTTTTCTCTACATCTTCACCAACATTTTTTATCTCTTGTCCCTTTGATAATAGCCATCCTAATAAGTGTGTGGTGATACCTCATTGTGGTTTTGATGTGTATTTCCCTGATGAGTAATGATAGTACCTTTCCATGTACCTGTTGGCCACTTGTATGTCTTCTTTGGAAAAATGTCTATTCAGTTCCTTTGCCCATTTAAAAAATTTGGTCATTTGTTTTTTTTTTTTGCTGTTGAGCTGTATGAGTTCCTTGTATATTTTGGAGAGTAGCCCTTTATTGGAAATGTGGTTTGCAAATATTTCCTATTCCATAAGTTGCTTTTTCATTTTGTTACTAGTTTCCTCTGCTGATGCAGCCTCACTTGTCTATTTTTGCTTTTGTTGTCTTTGCTTTCGGTGTCAAATCCAAAAAACTACCGCCAATACCAATGTCAAGATGCTTACTGTCTATATTCTCTTCTAGAAGTTTTAATGTTTCAGGTCTTACATTCGAGTCTGAATCCATTTTTGAGTTGATGTTTATATATTGTGTAAGGTACAGGTCCAGTTTCATTCTTTTGCATGTGCCTATACAGTTTTCCATATACCATTTATTGAAGAGACTATTCTTTCCTTATTGTGTGTTCTTGGCTCCTTTGTTAAAAGATATTTGAACATATATGCATAAATCTATTTCTGGACTATCTATTCTGTTCCATTCATCTATGTGTCTGTTTTTATGACAGTACCATACTGTTTTGATTACTATAACTTTGTAATATAGTGTGAAGTCAGGAAGTGTGATTCTAGCTTTGCTCTTCTTTCTCAAGATTGCTTTGGCTATTTGGGGTCTTCTGTGGTTCTTGCTCTAAGGCAACATCCTAGAAAGGCAGGTCCTGTCAGGAGAGAAACAGTCCTGAGCCCCAAATGGTGACTGGCTTTTCCAGCTGATGTTTAGCTGCTAGTTAACCTCCCTTAAACTTTTATCACTAAGGCTGTATCCTTGAAGGTTTCTTCCTAATTGTCAATAAGGCAAAGAAGGACTGAACAGCAGTCCTCCCTCGCCCATCTTCGTCTGACTCCTGCACACAGCAGCACTGGTCTGGACCAGCCATGGATGAGTCATAGACGTCAGGCACAGAGACCCTCTTTCTGTCCCTCTTCACTTCCCTGACTCTGCATTCTCATCAGTGGCCACTAAGAAACAAAATTTCCAAATAACCTTTGTGTTCAGCACAGCCCTAACTCCTGTGTGGGTCAAGACCTTCTCAGCACTTATAAATATGAGTTGGTCAAGAGGTGGGGGGAATGGGTTTCTTCTCCAGGAACCACAGAAAAGGCCAGCTTTTGCACCAGCTTTGCCACTAGAAACCCTAAATATTGTCTAAGCACCCACTCTGCAGAGTTCAGCTTGGAAACATACAATCATAACTCTTCAGTGTCCTTCAACTAAAAGGCAACATCTTGATTAGGCAGATGTACTCCAAGGGAAAGGGCAAAACGGAAGGCATGAACAAGATGAGAAGATAGAGAAGACACTGAAAAGAAACAGGCCAAAATACAAAACATTAAGTGGTTTCACTGTTCAAGCCAATGCTTCCTTTTGCCACTGTGTATGAAGTTAACTTTGGGTTTGTCATATGTGTTTTTATTATGTTGAAATATGTTCCTTCCATATCCAGTTTGTTAATAGTTTTTATCATGAAAGAATTTTGGATTTTGTCAAATGCTTTTCCTGCATCTACTGAGATGATCATGATTGTTAGCCTCGTTTTGCTAACACTGATTGATTTGCAGGCATTGAACTATCCTTGCATCCCTGGAATAAATCGCACTTGATCATGGCATATGATCCTTTTAATGTCCTGTTGAATTCAGTTTGCTAGTATTTTGTTGAGAATTTTTGTATCTATGTTCATCAGGAATATTGGCCAGTAATTTTCATTTCTTGCAGTATCCTTGTTTGGTTTTGGTATCAGGGTAATGCTGGCCTCATAAAATGAGTTTAGAAATGTTCCTTCCTCTTCTATTTCTTGAAAGAGTTTGAGAAGAATTGGTACTAATTCTTCTTTAAATGTTTAGTAGAATACACCATTGAAGCTGTCTGGTCCTAGACTTTTCTTTGTTGGGAGGTTTTGATTACTGATTCAGTCTCCTTACTAATAATTGATTTTTCAGATTCTTCTATTTATTCATGATTCAGTCTTGGTAGGTTGCATGTTTCTAGGAATTTATCCATTCTTCTAGGTTATCTAATTTTTTAGCACATAACTGTTCACAGTAGTCTCTTATGATCCTTTGTATTTCTGTGGTATCAGTTGTAAATTCTCCTCTCTCATTTCTGATTTGGTTTGACTCTTCCCTCTTTTTAAAATTAGTGTAAAGTAGTTAAAAGTTTGTCAGTTTTGTTTATCTTTTCAGAAAACCAGCTCTTAGTTTTACTCATTGATCTTTTTTCTCTCTCTTTTAAATCTTTATTTCATTTATTTCCAATCTGATCTTTCCTATTTCCTTTCTTCTACTAACTTTGGGCTAAAAGAATTTTGTTCTTTTTCTAATACTTTGATGTGTAATGTTGTTTTTTGAAATCTTTTTTTTTTATTGTGGCATTTCTCTCTATAAACTTTCCTCTTTTATTTATTTGTTTTTTTAGAGAGGGAGAGAGAGAATCTTAAGCAGGCTCCATGCCCTACATGGAACCTGATGTGGGCTCCATCTCACATCCCTGAGATCATGACCTGAGCCAAAATCAACAGTTGGACACTTCCTGACTGAACCACCCAGGCACCCTTCTGTAAACTTTCCTCTTAGAACTGCTTTTGCTGCATCCCATAAGTTTTGTTATGTTGTGATTCCATTTTCATTTGTCTCAGGATATGCTTTGATTTCCCTATTGAGTTCATCTTTGGCCCACTGATTGTTCTGTAACATGTTTAATCTCCACATATTTGTGAATTTTCCAGTTTTCTTGTTATAATTCATTTCTTGTTTCTACCAATGTGGCCAGAAAAGATACCTGATATGATTTTAATCTTAAATTCATTAAGACTTGTTTTGTGGTCTGACATATGATGTATCTTCGTGAAGGTTCCATGCTCATTTGAGAAGAATATGTATTCTGCTGCTGTTGATAAATGTTCTGTATATGTCTTTTAGGTCCACCTGGTCTAACATCTAGTTTAGGTTCACTGCTTCCTTATTGATTTTCTGTCTGTATAATCTATCCATTCTTGAAATCAGTGTAATGAACTCATTTACTATTATTGCTATCTATTTCTTCTTTTAGATCCATTAATATTGCTTAATATATTAAAGTACACCAATGCTGTGTGCATAAATATTTACAATTGTTATATCCTCTTGATGAATTGACTATTTTATCATTATATATTGACCTTCTTGTCTCTTGTTACAGTATTTGTCTTAAAGTCTATCTTGTCTGTTATGAGTATAGTTACTACTGCTTTCTTTTGGTTTCCATTGCATGTAGTATCTTTATTCATCCTTTCATTTTCAGTATATGTGTGTCTTTAAAACTAAGGTGAGTCTCTTGTAGGCAGCATATAACTGGGTCTTGTTTTTTAATCCGTGTTTTTATCTTGTATCCTTCTTATCTTGATTTTGAGCTACTCTGGCTTTTTTTTTTTTTTTTTAAGATTTTATTTATTTATTTGACAGAGAGAGACACAGCGAAGAGGGAACACAAGCAGGGGAGGAACTGGAGAGGGAGAAGCAGGCAGAGAGCCTGATGTGGGGCTTGATCCCAGGACACTGGGATCATGACCTGAGCCAAAGGCAGACGCTTAATGACGGAGCCACCCAGGCACCTCCTACTCTGGCTTTTGATTAAAGAATTTAGTCCTTTTATATTTAAAATAATTATCAATAGGCATGGACTTACTATTACCATTTTGTTAATTGTTTTCTGGCTATTTTGTAGTTCCTTTGTCCCTTCCTTCCATTCTTGTTGTCTTTCCTTTTGATTTAATGATTTTCTGTAATGGTATACTTTGATTTCTTTCTCTTTATCTCTTTTATATCTACTAAGTTTTTGGCCTTGTGGTTACCTTGACACTTAAATAAAACATCTTACAGTTAAAAAAATTCTCTTTTAAAGTGATAAAAACTTAACTTTGAATATTTACAAAACTCTATATTTTTATACTTCTTGTCCACATTTTATGTTTTTTGGTGTCACAATTTATATCTTTTTATATTGTGTAATTAACAAATTATTTAGTTGGTAATACTTTTTTGTCTTTTAACCTTTATATTAGAGTTATAACTGATTTAACCATCACCATTACAATATTAGAGTATTCTAGATTTAACTATATTTTAACTATATATTTAACTTTATCACTGAGTTTTATATTATCATATGTTTTAAAATTATTAATTATCATCCTTTGATTTCAGCTTAAGGAACTCCCTTTAACATTTCTTATAAGGCTGGTCTAGGGGTGATGAACTCCTCCATCTTCTGTTTGTCAGGAAAACTATATTTCCTTCAATTCTGATGGACAACTTTGCTGGGAAGAGTATTCATGGTTGGCAGTTATTTTTAATTTCAGCACTTTGAATATATTATCCCACTCCCTTCTGTTCTGCAAAATTTCTGCTGAAAAACCTGCTCATAGTCTTACCAGCTTCTTTTGTATGTAATAAGTTGCTTTTTTTCTCACTGATTTTAAGATTCTCTTTGTATTTAACTTTTAACTTTAATTTTTAACTTTTAACTTTTAACTTTGTCTTTAACTTAAATACAATGTGTCTCCATGTGGATCTCTTAGATTCTTCTTTGGTACTCTTTGTGCTTCCTGGATCTGGATATATATTTCTTTTCTCAGGTTAGGGAAGTCTTCAGCCATTATTTCTTTGATTATACTTTCTGCCCCTTTGTCTCTCTTCTCCTTCTAGGACCCCCTGTAATGTGTATATTGGTCTGCTTGTTGTTCCCTTAATTTGTCTTCACTCTTCTTCATAATTTTTTCTTTTTGCTCCTCTGATTGGCTTAATTCCACTGCTTTACCTCTGAGTTTACAGATTCTTTCTTCCACTTGATTTAGTCTGCTATTGAACCCCTCTATTAAATTTCATACTTCAGTTATTGTATTCTTCAGCTCTGTGATTTCTGTTTGGTACTTTTTAATATTTTCTACCTCTTTGTTGAAATTCACACTTTGTTTCTGCATTACTCTTCTGACCTCAGTGAGCATATTTATAATTGTTATTTTGAACTTTATTAGGTCAATCACTTATCTCTGTCTCATTAAGATTAGTTTCTGATTTATATTGTTCTTTTGTTTGGAACACAGTCCCCTGTTTCTTCATTTTCTTGACTGTCTATGTTGGTTTCTGTGCATTAGATAAAACAGCCACCATTCCCAGTCTTCAAAGAGTGGTCTTGTGTAGATGAATCTGGTCAACCAACCTGCCCCGAGCTCCTGGTTCTCTTACACTCTTGTGATTGTCCAAGCTACCTTCTGTGTTCTTAGTGGCTTCCAGTAGTTGAGGGTGTGCCAAGGCCCATCAGTGTTCCAAGGGAAAGATCACAGTTGGCAAGTAATTGCAGGCTGATTAGAAGCCAGACAGCAGCTGGGTTAAGCCCCTTTCAGGGAAAAGCTAGAGGATGGGTGTGTGTTTTTATCTTCTCCCTCTGTGCTGAGCCTGTATTTTTTTTTAAAAAACCACTTTGTTTGCTATACTTCTGTGGGACTTGTGAATGCAAGACCCACTGACTACCAGAGCAACATGATTTGGGAGTCTGTTCCTCAGCAACTGCAAAATCTGGTATCAAGCATGTGTACAAACCCCTTCCAAAGAGATAGTGGCAATTTTGTTTTATTGTTGGAGCACATCAGAGGAAGAAAGCTTCAGAAATGCCTTTCAGCAACCTTGGGCTCTGTGGAGGATCAGAGCCAGCCCCTAGATTTGCGCAAAATGGAAGATGGGCTCTCAGTTTGTCAAGTATGCAGTCAAATCCCTTTCAGTGAAGACTGGGAGATGGTTATTTTTGCCCATGTCCTCTGCAATGCGCCCTTGGGTGTTAGCAGCTGAGGCAAGTGCTCACATGCCATTAAGAATTCCTTTGTTTTCTGTAGTTCTGCGGGTCTTGTGGACACAAGTCTCACTGGCTTTCAGAGTTAGGTGTTTTGGGGGCCAATTTGATGGTGGGAGCCTTAAAAGTTGGGGTACTAGATGTGTTTCCAAATCTTCAGTTTTTCAGTGACAAATTGGGAGTTGGAGGTTCCTTTCTGATTTTCTGGTGCTATGCCAGAGGTAGGGTTTATGGAAAAATTGTGTCTCAGTTTTTCTTATGCATTTCAATGCATTTGCCGGGCATGTAGGAGTTACTCAGCTAGTTTCTGAATTTCTTTCAATGGGAATTGCTTCATGTACCTGTATATTCAGAGCATGGGAAGAGGGAAGTTCAGGAGCATCCTATTTGCCATCTGAGTTCCCTGAGTGACAAAACTTTTTCTTTTTAAGTTAGTCTAAGAAAGGCCTATGACCAAAGTGCTAAATAGAAATCTTTAAATATAGTGATAAAATAGCATTGAAATGCTACTTAAAAAGACTGAAAACATCTAGTGCTGGTGAGGCTGTGGAAAAACTGACACTGCTAGCACAAGTGTAACTGGTGCAGCCTTTGTGTACAATATAAAATGCACCACTGTAGGGCTCAGTGTTCTATGTTGAGATGTGCAGCATTGGGAATGATCACAGCTATAGAATGGATATTCACTGAGCGCTTTCCTGAGGACTATGGGAACATCCAGATTGCTTTCATGCCACACACAGGTCATTAGGAGCTAGGACTGCTGTTTCCTGTTCACCTTATCAGCCACCTCCCAAACATTACCTCTGTGACATCCTACCTGTACCATGTTGGATTTGATGCTGAGTTCAAAGTTGGAGTACTCCTAGATGCCTAGAAGCTCTGTCATAAATATGCCCATTAACCTGTAGGTCCTCATTTTCTTTGACTGCTCTTATAGTACCACTTCCCTTACTCAAGTTATGGATTTATCTCTGAAGGTGTGGGGAAGCAGACTCTTGGTATGTTACTGGAGTCTGAAGGAGTTTGGAAGACTCCTTTCTCTCTCCTCTAAGACTGTTTTGCTAGAGTCAAAGAAGTTGGAGGCCAAAGCTTTTTAACAGCCTCTTTGTTCTTTTTCACTGGGCAAGAAGCCTCAGCATCAGAGATAGATGGCTAAGAGAGACTTAAAGGGGAAATAAAAATACATTGCTTTAATATCCCACCAGTATTATGCCCCTTACGATATAAAGGGGGAAAATACAAAGCAAACCTATTGTTCATTGTGACTTTATACTCCAGGCATACACAGAGAACTTTTTAATAAAGACCTTGCCCTGCAGCCCCTGGGCCTGGGGAGTTGTTTCATCAATTATGCTAATGAGGCCTACATTCAGTTAGTCTTTTTTATGAAAATTCCTTCCCTGAAAATATGTCATATTCCTACATTTTCTTAAAAATATGATTCCAAGTACTTTCAAGGGTCTTTTCAGCCAAAAAATGACTTGCTTTTGTGAAGCACACCTTTCCTATCTTCCTTCCATGTTGACATTATAGTTCCTACACTGAATGGGAAGTATGCTTCAAAATATCTGTTAATTAATAGAGACCTTTGGTCATTGGTTAAATGATTTTGATTGAGCTGCTTTTCGTTCACATATAGGTATGCTAAAGTTCTTTCATTAATGGCTTTCTTCCCATCAATATTACCTTAAGATGATTAAAGACAAAGGCTTTCTGGTTAGAAATGCAATGAAAGCTAATATCAAAATGGCAGACTGCAAGGAACCTACATTCCAACTCTTCAGGTGGAATGTAAGTTCACTTATAAGGTAAAACACTCATGTAAGGTAAGTGACTGTATCCTGGCATTGTTCAACTCAGCTTGAATTTCAGCTGAATAATTCTGTGCAGCTTCATTTGTTACTTAATGTAGCTATGAAAATGTATTGGTCCTTTGGTCTTTCGACATTCAACATATATCTCTTAGAGTACTTAACATTCCTTCTGCTCCTTTTAGGGAAAAATTTCTCTTTCTTTCTTTCTTTCCTTTTTTTTTATGTTGTTGATATAGACTATTTTGAGTGACTTTTTACTTTAAAAAATATGATGGAACTCCATGGTGAGAACATATGATTTACTGTGCCAAGCTGTTTTGTTGATTTAGCTTCCAGATGAGCAAGAAAATAAAAGGTAGAAGTGAACAGTTTAGACCAGACAGGAGATACTATAAGCCAAATGACAGATGCAACTCCTGAAAAATGTAAAATAAGGTGGCTGAGACTAAATTTAGTCTCTTAAGTCCCACATGGATTAGCTATATGTAGAGCATTGTATATAGAAAATTGAGATAATCTTTGGCTGAAAAACAATGTTTCATTGTAATCAATCCAGTGGAAGAGGAGTTTCCTTACTCAGCTACCTCCCTCTGTGAATACATAGGGTATTCATAGGAACAACATTATTTTTAGCCCAGCAGTGACTGCTGGCACAGTGAAATCATCTCTTTGACTATGTGAGCATCCGTTGTCCATAGATACTTGAAAATAGTTTTAAAATAGGCTAGAGAGCCAGGTTATAGTAATCCATCCTTTATCTGATAATAAAAATGCTGCCTAATATTTACTTTTTAACAATACAAAATCTTTTACAGAAAAACTTTAAAATCGTAAATGCAAATATTTTAGGATTGTTGACATATATTTATTTTTAAATTCTGTTTTTCACTCAGAGTAACTAATTTTTTTTATGTTTGGCAAAAGAAGTTATTAGCAAGTTAAATGTTATATATATTTAATATTATACATATATATATATATGCAATGTATTTTAGAGATTTTAAATATAATTGAGAATGTTAGCTCCCTGAAGTTGGAGGTCAGACCTTGAAATTTTCATGCCTGCCTAGGAGCAAACAATGACAGTTTGAAGACCTAGATTTCTGAGTTGAAGTATAAAAGGAATTTAAGGGGAAGAAAAATTTAAAATGTGGCTTGATATTCCAGAACTTTTAAGAATGCTTATCTATTATCTATCTATCATCTATCTATCTATCATCTACATCCATCGATCCATTTGGATTCACCAGAGAGAGAAAATGGCCATCTCCATGAGCATCTTGAGACAAAATAAGAGGACACATGGTAGTTGGTGCCTACCCTCCTCTACATCTAAATTCAATTGTGAAGTATGAATCTGAGTTGAAAGGGGGCTCAAATATTAATCGCTCTCTCTCTTTTTTTTTTTTTTTTGCAAACAGAAAAACAGCAGAACTTATTTCCTTTCCTTTTACTGAGGAAAAAAAAAAGTCCCCTCTTGGGAGAATATTATATTCAAAAAACTGCTTAAGCTTCCTTAAAACAAGGAACAAGTCAATTGTAAGCCCTGCCTTTTCTCCTTACAAACTTCATCTATAAGAGAAAGTCAGCATGTCATATACTGACATTTGCATTTGATTATGGTATGTGTTTTTTATCATCACAATTTTTCTTTGCCTGAAAAATTGTTTCTATAATTGTTCTGGAGAATCTTCCAGATTCTCACCTAGAAATGAGGTACAATCTGTGAGGAGGTCATGATTTCAGTGGCTCATTACATTTTCTATTCTCTTTGAAGGTTGTAGGGCAGGGGTCAGGCTTAGCTTGCCAGCCACTGCAAATTCCAAACTCCACCCCCTCTTTTTTTGCAGAAGCCATGCTGGGTGTTAATGATAACATGGGGCACTTGACCAGATGCCTTGACCCCACCATTGAGGGCATCTCACCTAATGGCTGTTTTCCTTCTCATTATTCCATATTTGAAATTAGCCAAGTATTAAATTTAGGCACCTATTTCCCCAGGTACAGATGTTTTTTTTTCAATTCCCAGATCTAGTTTTAGTCATTAGGTACAAAAAACAGATAAAATTGTAGTAATGAAATATTTTTTGGGAAAGGATAATAATTCAATCCTTTCAGTAGGGAATTTGAAGTTGTTAGTAAGGATGGTCTTTAACCAAGGAGAGAACACATGGGAACACCAATATTAAAAAAAACACACAAAAAACCCCACAAAAACTTATCATATCAGCATGCAGTGGGGAAAAGGGTAAATGAGAGAGAATCTTTACAAAAATGAGAACTGAGAAGATAAAGCTCAGGTTTTCAAGTGGATGCATTTCAAAAGATACATACTTGATGAGCATTCAGAACCCAGGCAGAAAAATGCCTGACAGAATGAGTATTTCTTGTCAACTTTGAGTTAAATTTTGAAATATGAGCTGCGAAGTTTAATTACATAAATCTCAAAGAGAAGTTATAAGGATTAGATTACTTAATACTTGTGAAATCTTTAGTACAGTATTTGTCACATAGTAAGCATTATATGAGTCCTCTTTTATTATTTTTATCTCAGTTGGTTCTTGCACAATCCTATGAGATGGACGCTACTATTATTCCCTTTTCATGTGTGTTTCTGAGGGTTAAGTCACTTGCTTGGAGAAACTACACGTCCTCATTAATTGGTGAGACTCTCTTTGAGGTGACCACCCTTCTGTGGTCACAGGGTGGGATGCAACACAAACTGGTCCCCTCAGAACCACTCTCCCTTGATTTTGAACTTTAAATGGTTATGAGAACGATTGGAATTTATCCACATTGCACCCTGAAGAGGGTGACCAGAATCCCTGGTATATATCCTGGTTTCTGTGATTTCTGAGACGGGTCCTTGAGCTTTCATTTTAATTCTTGAGTTACCCCATACCTTTCCAATATATTCCATTGTTTCCATTTGGTCTTGCATTGCTTTCTGCTTGGGTGAGGGGGCTAGCACGCACTGGAGGGAACTGACAGTGCCTTGCTGCCAAGGTTGATTCTGCTGATTCTGAGCTCGTCCAGGAAAAGCTAATGTGGTAGAACCCTTTGTCTTGGGAAAGGGAGGATCTGAATGGCCCTGTACAGACACAAGATTTGACTTCCCTAGTATAAGCTGACAAAGGTGGCCCAAAGTTTTTTCATCCAATTATTTTGTGTCACCAGAGTAATGACTGCCTGTAGGGACTGTAATATTTGTTTGAGTGCCTATGTTCATCTTATAACTTTCTTTGTAAATTTTTATAAGAATGTCTGAAAATTGTTTGTAAATCTGATATTTATTTCCTCTTATTGTGCCCAAATATTATTGACTACTTAAGGGAAGGGATCATGTCTTTTTCAACCCATCATGACCTGCCGTTTTCTAGCTTTGTTATGTGTATCCAAAATTATTGCTGACGATTCCCCATCAGATTCAGTTGTCTTGTTTTCTTAAACACCTGTGTTTCTGCTCCATCCTCCAGGTGTTTGCTCATGCTGTTTTCCTCCATTTGAAATGCTCTCCATCTTCCACTTCATCTTTCAAAATCCTACACCTTCAAGTCTCAAGTGGTCCTCTTTCCTTTTATGCCAATCCATGTTGATTTCTCTCTGAATCTCCATTGCTCTTACAATCAGCACCTCACAGTATAGCAATTATTTCATGTGTGGGTGTTTATTCCTACTTGCATGGTAAGATTCAGGTACACAGTGATTGTTTTCCTCCAATATTTCATTATCAAAAGTTATAAACATAAAAAAGTTAAAGGAGTTTCACAGTGTGAACCATCATATACCCACATAGATCCTACAATTAATATTTTGCTATATTTGCTTTATCACATATATATCCTCCTACTCATGCCTCCATGCATCCGTCCATCTAACCACCCATCATTTTACCTTATTTTTTTTGTGAGACATTGCAAAATAAGTTATAGAAATTGGTGTATTTCACCTCTGACACTTTACCATGTCTATCACTAACTAAAGTGAGTATTTTTAATGGTATTTTTGTGATCAACATTTCTATTCTCCATAGTACCCAGTAGAGCATTGACCACATCATAGAAAATCAATTTATGCATACTGGGTTGAATTTCAGTATCACTTTGAAATCCATTAAAAATGAAAGGTATGTAAGCCCAGATAAATAGTCTCTGGAGCCTCAGAGGCATACAGAGATGGGTGTGTTTTACAGAGTTGGGGAAGAGGCATACCTGTATGTAGCTTGTACTAGCCCAACTTGTGACCTGTCAAATATATCCTAGGGGAATGTTCGGACAAACTTTCAGGAGGTGGTTGGCTGAGAGATCAGATAGGCCACCATCTGACTGAAGTACTTACATGGGTGCTGCTATACTGTGTGCTTAAGAGGCACAAGAGGGACAATCCAGTTTATCTAAAGATACACTGAAACGAGGTGATAAAATAGGCACAGCCTAAAAAGTGGGATTCACATGCAGCAGTTTGTGGCAGCCTGCTCCTTTATACCCAGCTGGGTGGAAACTCAACTCCTTTACAGAACAGCACACTTCAAATAGACAATTTGAGCCTAGGCAGATGGATCTGTGAGGAGGCCATTCTCTTGAACATGTGCAGGTGGTGAGCTTCTGACATCTTATGAGGGGAAAGAAAGTTATAGTGCTTCTCAGATTTGGTAACACCTTTTAAAACATGTTATAGAAGTCATTACTCATCCTGACTTCTTCCTTTACCTGAGATATATTTGAATCTATATCCGTATCCATATCATGTATATTTATGTCCATATACCTCCCCTCGTTCTTCAATTGACAGGCTCCTTCTTGTGCATGTATCTCTGATCACCCCCTCATTGGAGAGTCCTCTCCTGATGTTTTTAAATTTAAATTCAATTAGCCAACATATAGTACATCATTAGTTTTAAATGTAGTATTCAGTGATTTATCAGTTCTGTGTGACACCCAGTGCTCATCATAACACATGCCCTCCTTAATGTTCACTCCCATTATACTCTCTCTGTGTACTCTATTTCAACTGGGACACATCACAATTACTAACTATATATTTGTTTACTTATTTCTTACCTTTCTACCTTAGTAGACTAAAACTTTATAATGGTAAAACCACATTTTCCTCTTCTCCTGTATAATTAGAGGCTACCAGACTACTTGATACATAGTAGACTCCTAATTAAAATTTACTGAATCATATATACTGAAAATACATGAATAGAGAAAAAAATTTGTCCCAGTATTATTCTAAATGCCTTGCTGTGTTTGACTCCCATCCTGGCCCTCTTCCTTGTCCATTTCCTAATATTGCTATCTACCCTGGCCCTTTGATTTGGAGCTGTATTCAGACTTGACTTTCTGGACAGTGCCGCAAGTTACAAAATCCTCTACCCCTTCTCTGAAAACTCCCATTTATTTAGCATGCTGCTCTCAGCTAGGAGTTAGGAGAAAATTATATCTGATGGGAGAAATTGACCACAAGCTGTGAATGATTGAGAACCTCACTTAATGTGCTAAATCTCCTGAGGATGTTTATGTATTACAAGAGTGGTAAACTCTGGCAGTGTGACTAAGCAACTTAAATAATTTCAGGCACTTTA
The DNA here is from genome assembly GCF_964656455.1 of Halichoerus grypus. Taxonomy (NCBI): domain Eukaryota; kingdom Metazoa; phylum Chordata; class Mammalia; order Carnivora; family Phocidae; genus Halichoerus; species Halichoerus grypus. Next base: position 89,988,694 of record NC_135720.1, on the reverse strand, counting down.
TGTGAAAAAGACCTAAGGATTTAGTTGACTAAAAGTATAATCTGAATGGTCTGAAAGCTAAGAAAAGCAAATTCCTTCTTCTTTGAGTGCATATGGATCACTTACACAGGGAATACTGACTTCCACTGTCTGTGACAGCTTATATGGTAGCTGATATAATGAAGAGTGTAGACAATAATTAGGATGGTGAGGCTCTGCCAAATCATATCAATTGAGGAATGGGGCAGGGGCTGGGAATATTTACTTTATAGCAGAAAAGAATTAGGGAAGATAAGTAAACCTGGTTCATTCATTTGAAAAATATCTATTGAATATATATTGTATGCTAGTTCCAAGTTAAGCTCTGGGGAATAATAGTGATTAAAAAATAGCCCGCTCACATAGAACTTAGATTCCATGGCTAAGGAAATAGTTGAAGACTATTAAGTAGAAAAGGGAATAGATTTATGGATTTATGCTTTTCCTTTCTTTTTTTTTTCTTAAAAAGCACATAGGGGGCCAATGCATCCAAGACTGCATGAAAAAATATATCTACTTAATATAAATAAATCTCAAACATCTACAGAAACTGCAAAGCTGGAAGGAGATGCTTTCTTGGAATGTAAGTTCCCATTATTTGTAATATTTAGTTAAATTATCAAGGTTCAAGGTGGTTGTGTGAGGCCAACATAGGCATGTGAGCCCTCTGTGGCCGGAATTGTTTGTGTGCTGTGGCGCACGCAGGGTAAGGTCGGGAACGCCCAGGCCTGAGAGGGGGAAAAGTCTCCCTCGCCTTGTTGTGTGCCTATGCCTCAGGCATCCGGTCAGCTGAGAAATGGCTCATGATGTTTTGAGTAATCTTGGGCACATTGTTCCTTGTGACGCCCACCGAGGAGAGTGGCTTCGTGTGCGGGGATGTGATGATCAGATAACATCCTGCTTCAAATGTATATGCGGGGTGTTGTCTGATCTCAGCATTCCTGCATAGGGTTTGATTTTATGTAGTTTCGGGGAATGGGTCATAAGGTACCTTTGCATAAGAACTGATCAGAGAATGAGATTTACTTAAGATATGTAATTATTCCGGTGCAACCGAATTTGATTTTGTCCTCTCTTGCGTAAAGAAGTATCGGGATATCTTAATGCTTACATTGTTAATCAGTAACAATATATTTTGATTGTAAAGAGCATAAAAGATGTCAAGAAATAAACGGCAGTATGCAGTTGCAAGTGCTGCCTTTGCTCTGCATCCCCTGTGTCCCGGTGATTTCGCGACCCTTACCCAGGGACCCCAACGCACTAGACGTTGACAATTGGCGCCCGAACAGGGACCCTGAAGGACGTTCAGGAAGGGTGAGTAATTTAATACAATACAGGGTCATGGGACAAGAAACCTCTACTCCTTATGTTCGAATGCTGAAGCATTCACTTGCTGTCTATGGCATTACTGTCGCTTCTACTGATATTGAGATGTGTTTGAAAGTGGTTCGAGACTGGAATCCTTGGTTTCCCGAGGAGGGCTCCCTGGAGGTGGATAATTGGCGGCGGGTCCGCCATAATGTAGAAAAGGCCATGAGGCAGGGGGAAAAGATTCCTGTACGATTTTGGTCCATCTGGTCGATTATATTTACAGTGTTAAGAGCAATGGAGGATGATCGCACGGTTGAGAATTTTCAGAAGGAAGTGGCTCCTTCGATACAGGACCTTCCCCTTGATACAGATGAGAAAAAGGCAATAGAAAAGGATGCCTTTAAGCTTGCACTGCCTCGCGAACCTAATGAGTGCGATAGCGATGAATCGAAACTGAAAGTAACGTCGGATCCCGAGACCGAGCACTTATGGAAGGTTTTTCAGCGGGTCATGACCATGGCGGGGGAATCTAAGAAAAGGCCTTCCGCTCCGCCTTTGCCGCCCGCGCTAGCCTTTTCTCCCAAAAATCCTTTTCTTTCTGCTGCTTTAGCTGAGCTTGATGCGTTAAAGGATAATGACGATGAGAGTGAGGATGACAGACCTATCTTTGCCTTTCCGGTTATTAGGCCTCCCCCGGTCCAGGGAGTAGCACAAGCACCATATTATGAAGATATTTCAATAGATGATATTGGTCGCTTGAAAAAGGCAGTGACTCTATATGGACCGCAATCACATTATGTCAAAGAGCTACTTCTAGGTATAGCTCGACATTATAATAATTTTGCTCCAGAAGATTGGAGAGTCCTTTGTAGAGCTCTCTTAAAGGAGCCTGAATATCTGCAATGGCAGATGTGGTTCTCCGAGCTCTGTATGGATCAGGCTCGTCAGAACGCTTTAAGTAACAATCCTCGGGTCCAGGCTATAACTTATCAAATGTTGGCGGGAATAGGTCAATATTCTGATATTGCTGCTCAAGTTATTACCCCTGAAGAAATCCATGATCAATTACGGGAAATTAGTTTAGAAGCTTGGGATCGTATTCACCCAAAAGGAGAACATTATGGATCTTGGACTAAGGTTATTCAAAAGACTAACGAGCCTTATGTCGAGTTCTTATCACGATTAAAATTAACCTTGGAGAGAACTGTCATAGGGGAAGAAGCTAGACAGCAGCTGTTAAAACTGCTGGCATATGAAAATGCTAATGAGGATTGTAAGAGAATTATATTGCCTATTAAAGATACAGGAGATATTAATGCTTTCATGAAGGCCTGTAAGGATGTTACATCAGAGAGTAGAAAGATGCAGCTGTTTGCTGAAACAATGGCCACTACCTGGCATTCCTTGCAATCTAAGCAACTCGAGAACATGAAATGTTTTGGTTGCGGTCAATTAGGGCATTTGAAAAGGAACTGTAAAGAAAAGAAACCTGACAAAGGGCGCGGACCTGGAATTTGTCCACGATGTAAGAAGGGAAAACATTGGGCTCGAGAATGTCGCACTAAATTAAATACAAGTTTTGCAGAAAAGCCGCAGGGAAACTCGATTTCGGGCCCTACCCCGGGCCCAGGACAAATGAACAGGGGAAACCAACCATATTCTCCCTTAGCCCAGCTACCCAACACAGTGCCGCAGTGGACATACCAGCCATAAGGCCATTTACTTTAAAAGGAGGGGATAGACCTCAGAAAATTCCTACTGGAATTTATGGACCCTTACCAATTGGCACTTTTGCTCTATTAACAGGTCGCTCTTGTTTGACATCAAAAGGAGTGACTGTTCACTTAGGTATAATTGATGCTGATTACAGAGGAGAAATTCAAGTTCTTATGTCTTCCCTAGTTGATGTGTCCTTTGAAGCAGGAGAACGAATTGCCCAGTTATTGTTATTACCCTATCTCCCCATAGGTCAGACTACCGCTGTCAGGCATGGAGGGTTTGGCAGTACGGATCAAAAATGTGTTTTTTGGGCTACACAAATAACTCGTATGCAGCCCTTGATGACAGTTAAATTGAATACGAAAGATATTACTGTCTTGTTGGATACAGGGTCAGATATCACTATTATCAAAACTGTTGATTGGCCTGAAAATATCCCCTATAATGAGATTCCTTGTCAGATAAAAGGAGTTGGCAAGGCACCTGTCCGAAGTATTGGCTTAGCCACTCAATTTGTAACATTTACCTCCCAGGATGGGCAACTGGCCGTGTTAAAACCATATATTTTAGATGTTCCTTTAAATATTTTAGGCCGTGATGTTTTAGAACAGTGGGGAGCTCACCTGGAATTTTGATTATAGATGGAACCTATTAAAATATTATGGAAATCCGAAGATCCCTTGTGGATTGAACAATGGCCATTAACTAAGGAAAAATTGGCTGCTGCACACCAATTGGTAAGAGAGCAATTACAAAAACAACATATTGAACATTCCACTTCTCCGTGGAACTCTCCAATTTTTGTCATAAAGAAAACTTCAGGTAAATGGCGTTTACTTACAGATTTACGTGGAGTTAATAACTCCATGTTCCCCATGGGGGCTCTCCAGCCTGGGGTACCTTCACCGGCTGCCTTGCCGAGGGATTGGCATACAATGGTAATTGATCTACAGGATTGTTTTTTCACTATCCCTGTACATAAAGATGATAGGAAGCGTTTTGCCTTTTCACTTCCTTCTATAAATAGGCAGGGACCTCACCAAAGGTTTCAATGGAAGGTTTTGCCTCAAGGCATGATGAATTCCCCTACGATGTGTCAACTTTATGTTGACGCTGCCTTGCGTCCCGTGCGTCAAAAGTGGCCTCAGGTGTATATAGCTCATTATATGGATGATATTTTGTTTGCTAGCCCCCATCAAAATGAGTTAGAAGAAATCTTAAAATTATTGCCAGAGTATTTTATTCCTTTTGGATTGGTAATTGCTCCAGAAAAAATTCAAAAAGGAAGTATTATAAATTATTTAGGATATGTGATAGAAAGAAATACTGTTAGACCACAAAAAATAGCTATACGAAGGGATAATTTGAAGACTTTGAATGATTTTCAAAAATTATTAGGAGATATTAATTGGTTACGGCCATCTTTAGGTATCCCTACTTATCAATTACATAATTTATTTGATACATTACAAGGAAATTCTGATATTCATAGTCCCCGACAGCTTACTGCGGAAGCAGAAAAGGAATTACAATTTGTGGAAGAAAAAATTAAATCCGCTTTTCTTACTCGCATTGATCCTTCTTTACCCTTGACAATGTATATTTTAAATACATGGCAATATCCCACAGCTATTATTGGACAAAAAGAGTTGCCTGCTGAATGGATTTATACTAGACATCATTTTTCAAAAAATATCACTCCTTATGGTATTCAGATTGCATATTTGATAGAACAGGCTCGAGATAGAGCTATAATTATGACCGGATGTGATATTATGGATATAATTATTCCTCTTTCTAAAGATCAATTTTCATTTTTGTTACGGAATATAGAGGAATTACAGATTGCCCTTGCAGGGTATGTGGGACAAATTAATTACCATTTTCCTAAAGGAAAATTATGGGATTGTTTTCGTAAACAAGAATTTATTATTCAGGATATAATTAGTGAACAACCTTTGGTTAATGCACCCACTGTGTTTACAGATGGGTCAAAAACTAAAAGTGCATATTGGACAACTAAAAGGTATTGGGTTCAAAATACAGATTTTAATTCAGTCCAACAAAATGAATTATTTGCCATCGCCCAAGTATTAAAAGATTTTCCCTCGGCTGTGAATATTCTTGCTGATTCAGCATATGCTGTTGGGGTCGTTAAAAATGTATATACTGCCGTGGTATGTTCTAATAAGTCCAACCTACTTAGTTTATTTTTACTCTTACAAACTTTGTTAAGAAATCGTAATACTCGTATTTATGTAACTCATATTCGCTCTCATACTAATCTTCCTGGTTCCTTGGCTTATGGCAATGCTCAAGTAGACGCTTTGGTGTCATTTGCATCTGCAGACGAGGAACATAATTTATTGCATACCAATGCTGGTAGATTACATGTTCAATATAAAATTCCTTATCGTCAAGCAAAACAAATTATAAAACAGTGTCCTATTTGCAGACCTTTACACTTACGTGCTGTAAAAGCTGGGGTTAATCCTCGAGGAACTTATGCCAACGAACTTTGGCAAATGGATGTTACTCATGTGGCACAATTTGGTCGCTTATCTTATGTACATGTTGTAATAGATACTTATTCTCAATTTATATGGGCCACAGCACAAATGGGTGAAACTACACAACATGTTATTACTCATTTATTAGAAACGTTTGCTGTGATGGGTTTACCTTCCAGTATCAAGACAGATAATGGGCCAGCATATAAAAGTAAAAAATTTCAAGCCTTCTGTTTGCAATATGGTATAATGCATAAAACAGGCATTGAATATAATCCCCAAGGACAGGCCATTGTGGAGCGTGCACACAATACTTTAAAATTGCAAATTAAAAAATTAAAAAGGAGGAAAACAGATCATATATTATCATTTACTCAATCTAATGCACGTTCCATTTTGTCACAAGTATTGTTTACATTGAATTTCTTGAATCTTCCGCAGGGAGATATTCTCTCGAGAGCAGAAAAACAGTTCATAGAGGGAGAGACGGCTCCTCTTCCCTTGAATGAACATATATGGTTTAAGCCCGCTGCGGATGCAGAATGGCAGCCAGGAGTGTTGCTTTATAGAGGGAAAGGTTATGCTTATGTTTCCACAGAAGATGGACAAACCTGTTCCTGGCTCCCGGCAAGGTGGATCCGGTCACGAACTAATTCGGACGGCTGTCAGGCGACGCATGAAGGCCCCGAGAGTGCATGAATCGTTGTTACAAGCTGATGAACCTCTCCTGCAAGCTATGGCTCACTTACATTTGGATAGGCGTCATCATTGGCGGCCTCCGCCTCTTGCTTTACCCACTTGGGGGCATATTAAAAAGCTTGCTGGGGAGGGACAGAAATCTTGAAGCAAACAAGGAAGCCTTGTACACCTGAGCATTTGTTCTTGGCCATGTGCGCTTTGCTTACTATGTCATCCCCTCCTATTGAGGCGACTAATGTAAGTTATTGGGCTTATATACCTAACCCACCTATGACGGTACCTTTTTTAATTTCCTGCATAGAGGGGATGGTCCATATATTTGCTTGGGTCCCTCGCCATGTGTAAATATGAATTGGCAGAATTGGATTTTACCTGGACCAATGGTTAATTCCTCTCGCACTCAATTACAGAGGCTTGAAGCATGGTCTCTTAATATGACCTGGGGAAATGTCACCTTTGATGAATTTCCCTCGTTCCCTGCTTGTCCTGATTTTACTTATATTGGAATGGCCTATAAGCCATTTAAATGGCAGGAATGTGTTGGTAGGTTTGCAAAATATTATAAGGATCTGCTTATGTGGGGACCATATGGTCAATTTTTACAAAATTGTTCAGAGTGGGATGTCTTGCGCTGTAATTTATCCTTGTCTTATAGGATGCCCCCACGGAACCGATGGAATGAATCTGTAGTAAATCATCGATTGATGGCTTGGGGAGATGGCGGCATCGCAGACCCTCACATATCACATCAAAAATTTCCAGATCATATTCAAACACACTTATGGAAAGTTGCAGCTGCGCTTAAGACTGTCAGACTTTATAATGGAACCTTTTCCGGCACAGCAAAGACTGCGTCGGCTTATAATTTCACCATTTTTAAAGAAATTAATGTAACCGCATGTGTACCTTTACCATATCTAATTTTGATAGGAAATTTTAGTTTTAATGATGGAATTAGCTGTATTAAATGTCGATTGTATTCTTGTATTAATAGTTCTATAGAATTTAAACCAGGATATTCTCTTATGATTTTGCAACAACGCTCTCATATTTGGCTTCCGGTAAATTTAGAACGTCTATGGGCTCAAAATCCAGTGGATGCTCTGGTATTGGAATTTTTCAGGAAAGTTTTAAAACGAACTAAACGATTGATTGGTATTGTTGTAGCGGTCATTCTAAGTTTAATTACGGTAACCACATTAGCCACTGTTTCTGGAATTGCGTTACATACATCTTTGCAAACTAAACATTTTGTAGAAAATTGGCACCGTGATTCACGGGATCTTTGGCTTTCCCAAACTATGATTGATACTCGTTTGCAAACGCAGATAGATGTTCTTAGACAAACTGTTAGTTGGTTAGGGAAGAAGGTTTTAACAATTGAAAGACAAATTTGGTTGCGTTGTGATTGGAATTCCACATCCTTTTGTATTACTAATTTAAGATATAATGAATCTCAACATGATTGGAGTATTATCCAGAAATATTTAGAGGGCAATTCATCGGTGACAGATATGATTAATAATTTGCATACTAATATTCAGGAGATATTTGGAAAACCCTTTGAGAATGAGGATGCTGCTACATTGGCTCAGTCGTTTTTGAAGCAATTTGAAGGACTAGACCCGAAGGGAATTATTCAGAGCTTAGGGCATACCGCTGGAGGAATCGGAATTTCATTAATTTTTGTTATATGCTGTTTTCTGTGCATGTATGTATGTTTTGTTCGACCTTCCCGGAAGTCTATTGCCACCCTTTGGTGGGCGTTTCTTTCTAAACAAAAGAAAAAAGAAGGAATTGAGGCCAACATAGGCATGTGAGCCCTCTGTGGCCGGAATTGTTTGTGTGCTGTGGCGCACGCAGGGTAAGGTCGGGAACGCCCA